>NC_057801.1:287870374-288018186 GCF_018294505.1 Triticum aestivum
TTTTCTACCAGGAGAGCTTTAACCATAGCAACACACTAGATGCATGTTGGATAGCGGTCGATGTGTGGAGTAATAGTAGTAGATGCAGAATCGTTTCGGTCTACTTGTCACGAACATGATGCATATATTCATAATCATTGCCTTAGATATCGTCATAACTATGTGCTTTTCTATCAATTGCAAAATAGTAATTTGTTTACCCATTGTTTGTTTCTCTCAAGAGAGAATCCTCTAGTGAAACCTATGGCCCTCGGGTCTATTTCTTACCATATTATTTTCAGATCTATAAAACCAAAACCCAAAAATACCTTGCTGCAATTTATTTATATTTACTTTATTTTACACTTTTTCTTATCTTTAATACCTATCTCTATCAGATCTCACTCTTGCTAGAGACCGTGAAGGGATCGATAACCCCTTTTTGCGTTGTGTGCAAGTGTTTCTTAGTTTGTGCAGGTGCATCTATTGGGGACATGTGTGTTCCTCCTACTGGATTGATACCTTGGTTCTTAACTGAGGGAAATACTTATCTCTACTTTGCTGCATCACCCTTTCCTCTTCGAGGGAAAAATCAACGCAAGCTCAAGAAGAAGCACCCAACGACTTGCAAGTGATTCCATAGAGAGAGGGAGAAAATTTGTGTAGATATATATAGAGATCCAGCCGTGTACACCACAACATCCTGGATGTACACCCTGCAGCCGTGATTGCCGCATTTCACATGAACATGTGCAATCGAAAGATGCATGCGAAGATGAATGTGCGGTTGCCGAAGACCGTGAATGAGCTTTATTCGTTGGTAGACAAGTGTGCATGTGCTGAGGAGGGGACAAGCTGTCGGGGTACACAAACAGGGGTGTTTATTTCCCCTGACTTGTGCACGGGAAAAAAGCCTTTGGCACAATGGCCAGGGCTTGCCGGGGGAATGGCTACCTCAATATAGTTGAACCCGTCAGGACAAGCCCAGTCAGGTCAATGCAAGGCCAACCAGAGAAGCCCCTCTTCATAAGATCAAGGAGCACATCACGAAGACAAAGCCAATATACAAGACAAAGATTCCAAGGTAAGTGTCCTTTTCTAGCTAGGCGAGTCTAGCAAGGTCGATGCAGTAGATAAGAATAGGATCAAGCCGCGCTAACCATGTCTCCGAGAAGGCTGGAGACCAAAGTGCGCACCCCTCCAAGAAGGCCCGGCAAGCCCTGCCCCAGGCAGGCACAGGCCACTTACCACCGCTCCACCACATCACCATGCTAGTCACTTATCGATGCGGTGTCGAGCCCCCCAGGTGGCTAAGTGGCTCTCACTAAGCACGTGGTGGTCTGATGGAAGACAGATCACACCCGTTTGACACTCGTCCAAGGGCATGTCAAGATGATAAGCAGAAGCAGGCTAAGCAGCGATATAAGCTTGCCAGGGATGCATCCCCGCACGACACCTAATGAAGCATTTATGGCATTTTGTCCTAAGTGCCAGAGTTAGGTATGATAGCACTGTTGGCTACCGAATTACAAGATAATGTCTATTTTCCCACTGTGGTTACCCCTTGACCTATAAAAGGAGGTCCAAGGCAGCCTAGACAAGGGATTCAGACCTTCTCACGCTTGTGCTCATGTAGCAGCTCTCCCCGAGGCCACCTCACTGGGTTTTGGGTGTTGCGTGTCGTCGTGTTCCTCTATCCAATCCACCAAAGCAGGAGTAGGGTTTTACGCTTCTCAGCGGCCTGAACCTGGGTAAAAACCACCGGAGTCACGTCGTCGTGCTACTTCATGGCCTCCGCTCTTTGTGCAACATGGTCTCCCCTCTATAGAACCACAAGGGGCTCGTGGCCCCATAGATGATCGTGTCCACCCACGACATCTTTGGCGCCGAGTACAGTCGCATCTTGTTGGCAGAGTTCTTGTACTCCCAAGCAAACATGTCCTTCTACTGCATCGGTGCAATGCGGCACCAGAGGAAGTCGCCCCCACATGCTCGATGGCCAACCCAATAGCTTTGAGGCGGGCAATCCTGTTCAGTGTCGGGTGGAGCCTATCAGCGGGTGAGGCCCAACTTGCTCCAGTCGGTCCCGCGTGTGACGCATCCGGTCTGCGTCGAACAGAACTCAGGGGCCTCTTCGTCCTTGATCCAACACCAGTCAGCCCTCCATTCCTCCCACTTGTTGCGCTACTGGCCAGGGATATAATCCCAATCCTCCTTCTTGCCCCGGGGAATGCAGCTTATGTTTCCCGAACAGTGGGATTTATATTCTATCCGTGGGATGAATAAGTGCCTAAACATATCCACATTGGGGGCGACTCCGACGAAATTCTTGCACAGGTGGGTGAAGATTACCATGCACGCCATAGCATTGGGCGTGAAGTCCAGGAGATGAAACCCATACACTGTCATCATGGCGCAAGAGAAGTCGGAAAAGGGGGAGGAGAGGCCACAAAGAAAGTACGCGCAGAAAAAGCGGTACAAATCTGATGGAATCTTGGCCCCTTTGGTAGAACTTCGGGCGCTCGATGCCCATTCCTAGTTTCCCTCCCCCACATATAAACATACCTTGTGATTAAGGGATTGCCATCCAGGTGTGACGGGGAGAAAACTACATCCTCCTACCGCCGTGTGTCCAGTTCTTCTACTTTCCTCCTCCTCTCCTCCGCTGCGGGATCCGCGGGGGCGGTGGCCTGCTTCCCCTTCATGGCGCCTGTCTTTCACCCAATCCCTTAGACTTGCAGAAGAAGAGAAAGATCTAGCAGAGTTTCTGGGGCGGGTAATGGCGAAGAAGGCGGTTTTTTGGCTTGAGGAGGAAGATGAAGGGAGAAGAAACAGATGCGAATGAGTAGTGTCCCTTCGCGTTGCCTTTTTATTGTGAACATGCGCGAGGGCTATCTCTTCGCTATCTTTTTCGGGAGGATACTGTTTGGTAGGCACATTACTCACTAACAGATACTATTCCACAACCCACGACCTGCGGTAATTACGCGGAGTGGACGTGGGATTGATAGGTCATCATAACCAAAACTACATGGACAACACTCCTCCAACGCATGTCTGTGCACTGTTTGGGGCCTAACCCAATGATACCCAGCGACACATTTGGCTCAGGCCTGGGGGCTTCTCTCGGGGTACACAAATAGGGGTGTTTATTTCCCCAGACTTGTGCACGGACAAAAATCCTCCGCCCCAATGGCCAGGGCTTGCTGGGAGAATGACTACCTCAATATAGTTGAACCTGTCAGTATAAGCCTAGTCAGGTCAACGCAATACCGAGCCATAGAAGCCGCTCTTCACAAGATCAAGGAGCACATCAAGAAGACAAAGCCAATATACAAGACAAAGATTCCAAGGGAAGTGTCCTTTGCTGGCCAGGCAAGACCGGTAAGGTTGATGCAGTAGATAAGAATCATGTTGCGTCAGCCACGTCTCCGGGACGGCCGGAGACTGAAGCTCGCACCCCTCCAAGAAGACCTGGCAAGCCGTGCCCCGGCAGGCACAGGCCGGTTACCACCGCTCCAACACATCACGACACCAGCTACTTACCAATGCGGTATCGAGCCTCCCAGGCGACTAAGTGTCTCTAACTAAGCAAATGGTGGTTTGCTGGAAGACAGATCACACTCGTTTGACACCCGTCCAAGGGTGTGTCAAGATGATAAGCAGAAGCTGGCTAAGCGGTGATATAAGCTTGTCGGGGATGCATCCCCGCACGCCACCTAAGGAAGCATTTATGGCATTTTGTCCAAAGTGCCAGAGTTAGGTAGGATAGCATTGTTGGCTATCTAATCACAAGATAATATCTGTTTTGCCATGGTGGTTACCCCTTGAGCTATAAAAGAAGGTCCAAGGCAGCCTAGACAAGGGATTTAGACCTTCTCACGCTTGTACTCGCGTAACAGCTCTCCCCGGGGCCACCTCGCTGGGTTTTCGGCGCTGTGTGTCGTTGTGTTCCTCTATCCAATCCATCAAAGCAGGAGTAGGGTTTTACGCTTCTCAGCGGCCCAAACCTGGGTAAAAACCACTAGAGTCTCGTCGTCGTGCTGCTTCATGGCCTCCCCTCTTTGTGCAACGTGATCTCCCCTCTGCCGAACCATAAGGGGCCCGTGGCCCCATAGGTGATTGTGTCCACCCACGACAGAAGGCTTCCTGGGATGATGCTGTCACTGAAGTCCATTCTGAGGACGACAACGCCGCCACCCCAAAAAATAAAGGCCAGAAGCGCAACAGAAAGCACAAGGGCAAGGCAGTCATGGCTGTGCGAGGCTTTAGTAACTCCAACGCTGCCAAGAAACCTAAAACAAAGGGCTCCAGCAAGGAAGCTGCTACATGCGCTCCATGCCAGGAAGCCATGACGGGCGAGAAGACCGGAAAGTCTGACGGGCCATATTGCAAGATTCACCACACTAAGGGTCATGATCTCCGAGAGTGGTGGCAAGTTGAACAACCCACCAAAAAACAAAAATTTGAATCGCAATGTTATTTGCTACATTAATGGTGACACTATATCTCCATATAGTCTCATTGCTATATCTCCATATAGTCAATACCTATTTGGAACTACATCATAATTTATCAACTAACTTTTATCGATCCAGATTATATACTATTGAAAAACTTCTTAAGTGTCAAGCTATATCATTTATATATCCACAATTTGTGCTCATTTCTGAAAAAATATTTCCAAATTTATAGCCCAATAGTTTATCAGTTATGAAGTTGTCTTGTGTAACCTTTTACAACAACTGTTTTGAGTAACTTTTACAACAACCTTTTCATCTCCTCTAAAGACAAGAAGCAACGCTTTTGTCCAACTGCCGTACTTACAAATTTAAGCAATTACCCTAGTGAATCTACTAGATATCACTATGGTACACACTACAAATAATTAGTCTATACAAAACATATGGCTTTATACATTTGATAACACACATGATAAATCTTATTCATCCATACATGCTCATCAAGTATTGATTTCTGCATAGTTATGCTATGTGACATTTTGAGAAAACATTTCCTCCTTTTAAAGTTCTTTAAAACTTTTGTCACCATACAAGTCTTAATATAATCGGATGTTTCAATCTATCTATATAGATTTTCATCCAATAATTCTAAGTGTTTACAAACAGGTTCTTTGTGCTAATATACTTTATATTATTTTGATCAAGTGATATGTCATACATATGTAAGATCATAAATGTCATAGAGCTCCCACTAGTTGTATCCACAAGTATTTTGATAAATTTAAAATTCTCCAATTATTTTATCAAATTTCCAGCTACTTGATACTTTATTTCAAATTATAAATATGGCTTTGAAATATTTATATCATTCTGGTATTCCCAACAAAACCTTTTTGGTTGTATCTAATGTACATCCTATTCGAAATATCTTTCAAAATTAGTTTTGTTGGGCATTTGTTATATATCAATATAGAACTCTCACCATTGTAATCCATTTATACCTTTTAGTATTGCTACTAATAAGAAGATTTGAGAAGATCAACTCTTCCAATCCTACAAAACTATTTTGTAAAAATTTACTTGTAGGATCATTATCCATGAATAATTGAACATCCATTTATACATTTTCTGAAGGTTTCTCCAAGTTCAAAACTTGTTTCTTGTATATGGACTTCACTCTGGATTTTTAAATGGTTCGGGTAATACCTATCTTAGCTGGGCGCCATCATTGCTTCCTCGTAGTGCACAGGTTTTCATCTTATTCTAAGATGAAATATTCAGTAGATTCGATAATCTTTCCTGGCATTTGCATTTTGTTATAGTCTTAACTAAAGCTTCTACACCCTGTGTAGTATATTCTATTGCTTAATTTTCTAGAAAAAAATCTAGAACATTTCTTGTGTAGTCTTGTTTTAACTTAAGCTAGAGATTCAATATCAATAAGTTGTGTCATCCTCCCACTTACTATTTTAGAGAGCAAGTCTTTTCTTGATAATATCAATTCTTTTGACAAACACTTTTGTCCTTAGAATTTTGTGTGAAGCAATAGTGTGAAAATATTCCATAACTCTTTATAGTTATATCTGACTCTTAGATAGTCCATTTGTTTAGTAAAGATAATGTTGTTTCAATTATCAATCCAACAATTTTAATAAAAGCAGATCGGTAATAATAATTCCACAATTATTCAATTGGTTGCTAAACTTATGACTTAGATATATTACTTCATGGAAGAAGAATCCTTTTATCTTTTGTCATAATGATATTATATCTTCATCCTGAATTTTGAACCATTTCAAATATTTTAGTCCTTATTTTTGTCAAGTAAATCATATTTACTCATAACTTTGATGAAGTATAATTTTCTGCCATGCCTTATTATATTCATCAAACATTATACATCACAATGTATTTAGTCAATTCAAATAAAAGACTTTTATGCTTCATCTATATGAAGATCAATTATCCGCTATAACTATGTAGTGTCATACACACAAGTGGTTTCATCAGTCTTCTCAAGACGTTTATCTTTAATGTTATAGATCATAGACTTCAGGATTCATCGTGAATAAACCATCACAAAATAGAGGTTTAATCAAAACCATATTCTCATAATAATCCTAACAACTATTGTTTAAAACTTATAAGAATATCCATCGCATAATCCATAGGATAATGCATTACATAACTCTGAAGCAAAATAACTATTATTTTAGTTCTAAGATAAATCTTGAAGATAAACACTACTAGGGAAAACCCTATACACAGAGGCTTATTAGTAGCGCTGCTTAAAAAGAGGTGCTAATGCTATTTAGCAGAAGCGCGTGCGCCACAAAAGCGCTACCAATATGTCTGTAACAGTAGCGTGACACATTAGAAGAGTGCTACTACTAAAAATGCCCCATTATTGCAGACGGATTAAAGCTAGTAGTAGCGCCTGTACAGGAAGAGCGCTACTGCTAACAAAATAGTAGTAGCGCGTTTTAGCTAAAAAGCGATGCAACTAAGAAAAGGAAAAGTAAATAAAAAAGAAAGGAAAAATGAAAACTATAGCAGCAACGCATTTTAGGAAGAGCGCTATAGCTAACTTAGTTATAGAGAATTTTTTGTAACCGTGCTATAGCTAACTTAGCTATAGCAGTAGCGTTTATTGCCAAATGCGTTATAGCTAACTTAGCTATAGCACTTTTCCTTGAACGTGCAACTGCTACATTTAACTTGTACCTACGCGGGCGTTACTCCTTCCCCCAATTCCCCAACACTCCTCCTCGATCGAACTCCCCCCTCTCCCTCGCCGCCCCCTGCTCCCTCACCGCCTGTGCCCCACTGGAGCCGTTGCCGCCCTCCGCACGCTGTCTTCGCCCTCCACGCACCCTACCCCAACCTCGACGCCACGCGCCCCTCCCTCCGCGCACCCTCCCCCAATCTCGACGCCGCGCACCCCCTCTCACGGCCGCTCTGCCTCCTCCTGCTCCCTACCTTCGCTGGCGCCCGAGGTGAGCACGCCTACACCTCCTCCTCCTCCTCCCCTATCTCTGCTCATCGCCTAGTTGTAGATGCTTAAGTAGCTAGGGTTCATCTAATTAGTTAGGGTTCATATAATTAGTTAGGGTTCATCAAATTAGCTAGTATTGTAGATGCTTAAGTAGTTAGCACAGTAGGAGGTTAGGGCAATAGATGTAGTTAAGTAGTTAGGGCAGTAGGGTTAGGGAACTTAAGTACTTGTAGATGCTAGTACTTGTGAACCCAATGTAGTTAACTAAATATAATTTTTAGGACAAATTTTTATGTGCTTAACTCGGGCAGTAGGGTTAGGGCAGTAGATGTGCTTAAGTACTTGTACTGCTAGTACTTGTGCACACAATGTAGTTAACTAAATATAATTTTTAGGAAAAAATTGTATATGCTTAACTAGGGAAATAGGGTTTAATTACAAATGTTAGGAAAGTAAGGTTTAACTAGATGTTAATTAGGGTAGTAGGATTTAGTTTAGAGAAAAAATCAATATAAAATTATAAATTTCTATTAGTGCTGCAAGTCCAGTAGGTTCTTAATTTTTAGTGAATTTTATTAGGAAAAAATTTAGGACATAATTTGAGTTCTAGGGTTCATAATTTTTATTAGGACAGAAATTGAGTTCTAGGAGATGCAAATTTTAAGTGGTCATGTTATATGCAAATTCGTCAATAGTGTTTGCTCATGTTTATATACTGTTGTAGTTGCTCATGTACATGTTCTTAAGTGGTCCTGTTATATGCAACATTGAAGTGGTTTGATTGTGCCCAAGTGGCCTTTTGTTGTTTCCAAGGAATGAAGACAAGTGGTCTATGTTTTGCCGGAATGTTGATTCATTTCCGTTCCCGCAAATTTCAGGTGCTCGATTTGTCCACTTTTTAGCAAAGGTCATGCCGAAAATTTCTGTGAATTTTGGCATGACTTGTGCTACAAACTGGGACATATCGAGTGCCCGGATTTGTCGCACTGGGAAGGAATCAATGTGCCTACAAAACATCGCCCTTTTTATGTCATTATCCATTTTATTAGGTCTAGAATTAATTGACTAGATTTAGTCGTAGGAAACATGGCTAGCAACAATGAAGGACAAGGTTCTAGTGATTGCAACGTCTATGAGGCGATAGACGCTTATTTGAACCTTCTTGACGAGCAACAGTTATTGCAGGGCCCACCTATCACATCCAAGACCGACACCGAGACCGGCACCGAGACAGGCGTTGAGACCTAGACCGGCACCGTGACCGACACCGAGACTGGCGAAGCCGGTAGAACCGAAACCGAAGAGGAGACGTCGACGGCCAAACCAGCTCCTCACTACTGGATTAGTGGTCATGGAGGTGGATAGTGGAAATTTTGACCCAAAATAGCATGTGGAAGCGCGCGCATGCTACGGCAATCAAATAGGCTGCATCGTACGGACAACTACCACCATCAACGATGAGAAACTAAAGAAGATACCAAATATGAAGCACTCCCTCCTAACGAAGCTGCACCAGATATTCTTGTTGCCGGGCCGGGATGAAATCAAATATACTGATCTAGAGAAAGACCTGGCAATGAAGAAGATAAACAAACGCGCCATGAGCAAGTTTAGCAACGCATTGGCCGCCTGGAAAGTAAGGGTGAAACATCGGATCATCGACAAAAAGGAACCCTACTCCGAGATTGTAAAGGTTAATCCGACAATTACGAAAGAGCAATTTGAAATATTCAAGGAGGCTTGCATTGCCGAAGCTACCATAGAAAAGTCGAAGTGCATGAAGGGGCTTCAAGAGAGGAACATTGGATGCCATTGAGGGATTCCTGGATTAAGGGGTTCTCGGACGGCCGGACTATTAACATGGGCCAGACTGTTGGGCTATGAAGATACAAGACAGAAGACTTCTTCCCATGTCCGGATGGGACTCTTCTTTGCATGGATGTCAAGCTTGCTGATTAGGATATGTAGATTCCTTTCTCTGTAACCGACTTTGTATAACCCTCGTCCCCTCCAGTGTCTATATAAACCGGAGGGTTTAGTCCGTAGAGGCAATCATAATCACATAGGCTAGACTTCTAGGGTTTTAGCCATTACGATCTCGTGGTAGATCAACTCTTGTAATACTCATATTCATAAAGATCAATCAAGCAGGAAGTAGGGTATTACCTCCATAGAGAGCGCCTGAACCTGGGTAAACATCGTGTCCCCCGTCTCCTGTTACCATCGACCTTAGACGCACAGTTCAGGACCCCCTACCCGAGATCCACCGGTTTTGACACCGACATTGGTGCTTTCATTGAGAGTTCCACTGTGTCGTCACCAAAAGGTTTTGATGGCTCCTTCAATCATCTACAACAATGCGGTCCAGGGAGATGGTTTCCTCCCCGGACAGATCTTCGTATTCGGCGGCTTTGCACTGCGGGCCAACTCGCTTGGCCATCTGGAGCAGATCGACAGCTATGCCCCTGGCCATCAAGTCAGGTTTGGAAGCTTGAATTACATTGCCGATATCCATGGAGACTTGATCTTCGACAGATTCGAGCCCTTGCCAACCGCTCCCCACCGCCTCGATGAACATGACCTAAATCTGTCATCAGGCCGCACTCAGGGGATAACGTATGTACCCGCTCTGGCCCTAGATCCGGAGCAGATTGCGTCGTCCGAGGACGGGAAGCTTGATAACCCACAAGTGTAGGGGATAATTGTACCCTATTTCGATAAGTAAGAGTGTCGAACCCAATGAGGAGCTAAAGGTAGAACAAATACTCTCTCAAGCCCTATCTGCCACTGATACGACTCTACGCACGCTTAGCATTCTCTTTATCTAGAACAAGTATGAAACTTGAAGTACTTTGTAGGTGTTGTTGGATAGGTTTGCAAGATAATAAAGAGCATGTAAATAAAAGCTAGGGGCTGTTTAGATGAGGATGCAATAAAGTAAATATAGCGAGTGTGGAAAAGTGGTGGTAGGAGTTGTGACATTGTCCCTAAGCAATTGACTACTTTACTAGACCGGTAATCACTATTGCAATTTTATTTGAGGGAGAGGCATAAGCTAACATACTTTCTCTTCTTGGATCATATGCACTTATGATTGGAACTCTAGCAAGCATCCGCGACTACTAAATATCATTAAGGTAAAACCCAACCATAACATTAAAGTATCAAGTCCCCTTTATCCCATACGCAAACAACCTACTTACTCGGGTTTGTGCTTTTGTCACTCACGCCACCCACCATAAGCAAATCATGAACATATTGCAAACCCTACAGCAGGAATCCCTCACGCTTGCGCGACACAAAGGGCACAATAGGACAACACCAATAATAAAAACATGCAATTCATCAATCACCCGGTAGGACAACGAAAATCTACTCAGACATCATAGGATGGCAACACATCATTGGATAATAATATGAAGCATAAAGCACCATGTTCAAGTAGAGGGTACAGCGGGTTGTCGGAGAGTGGACCACTGAATATAGATGGGGGAAGGTGATGGAGATGTTTGTGAAGATGATGGAGGTGTTGGTGAAGATCGCGGTGATGATGATGGCCCCCAGCGGTGTTTCGGCGCCACCGGAAGCAAGGGGGAGAGAGCCCCCCTTCTTCTTCTTCTTCCTTGACCTTCTCCCTAGATGGGAGAAGGGTTTCCCCTCTGGTCCTTGACTCCCATGGCAAGGTAGGGACGAGAGCCCCTCCGAGATTGGATCTGTCTCTCTGTCTCTCTCTGTTTCTATGTTCTTAGATTCTGCCCTTTCACCGTTTCTTTTATATCCGGAGATCCGTAACTCCAATTGGGGTGAATCTTTCGCTCAGATTTTTCTCATAGAAATTAGCTTTCTTGCAGCAAAAGAAGAGCGTCAACCGCCTTACAGGGTGCCCACAAGGGTCCAGGGAGGGCCTGCCCCCCTGGGGCACGCCCCCCTGCCTCGTGTCCCCCTCGGGCACCGTCTCGCGTTGATTCTTCCTCCCAAAAATCACAAATATTCCAAAATAATTCTCCGTCCATTTTTATCCCTTTTGGACTCCGTTTGATATTGGGTTTCTGCGAAACATAAAACGTGCAACAAACATGAACTAGCACTGGGCACTGGATCAATATGTTACTCCCAAAAATAGTATAAAAAGTTGCCAAAAGTATATGAAAGTTGAATAATATTGGCATGGAACAATCAAAAATTATAGATACGACGGAGACATATCAGCATCCCCAAGCTTAATTCCTGCTCGTCCTCAAGTAGGTAAATGATAAAAAGGATAATTTTTGATGTGGAATGCTACCTAGCATAATCTTAATCATATGTCTAATCATGGCGTGAATATTAAGACACGAGTGATTCAAAGCAATAGTCTATCATTTGACATAAAAATGATAATACTTCGAGCGTACTAATAAAGCAATCATGTCTTTTCAAAACAACATGGCCAAAGCAAGCTTATCCCTACAAAATCATATAGTTTGGCCATGCTTCATTTTTGTCACACAAAATGCTCCCATCATGCACAACCCCGATGACAAGCCGAGCAATTGGTTCATACTTTTTAACAAGCTTCAGCCTTTTCAACCCTCACACAATACATGAGTGCAAGCCATGGATATAGCACTATAGGTGGAATAGAATATATGGTGGGGGTTTATGTGGAGAAGACAAAAAGGGAGAAAGTCTCACATCGACGCGGCTAATCAACGGGCTATGGAGATGCCCATCAATTGATGTCAATGTGAGGAGTAGGGATTACCATGCAACGGATGCACTAAGAGCTATAAGTGTATGAAAGCTCAAACTGAAACTAAGTGGGTGTGCATCCAACTTGCTTGCTCATGAAGACCTAGGGCATTTGAGGAAGCCCATCGTTGGAATATACAAGCCAAGTTCTATAATGAAAAATCCCCACTAGTATATGAAAGTGATAACATAGGAGACTCTCTATATGAAGAACATGGTGCTACTCTGAAGCACAAGTGTGGTAAAAGGATAGTAACATTGCCCCTTTTCTTTTTCTTTTTTGAATGGGCTTCTTTGGCCCCCCTTTTTTATTTAGGCTTCTTTGCCCTTTCATTTTTTTCATGGGGCGATGCTCTATAATGATGATCATCACACTTTTATTTACTTACAACTCAATATTACAACTCGATACTGGAACAAAGACATGACTCTATATGAATGCCTCCGGCGGTGTATCGGGATGTGCAACGATCTAGTGTAGCAATGACATCAAAAAACGGCAAGCCATGAAAACATCATGCTAGCTATCTTACAATCATGCAAAGCAATATGACAATGAATGCTCAAGTCATGTATATGATGATGAAGGAAGTTGCATGGCAATATATCTCGGAATGGCTATGAAAATGCCATGATAGGTAGGTATGGTGGCTGTTTTGAGGAACATATAAGGAGGCCTATGTGTGATAGAGCGTATCGTATCACGGGGTTTGGATGCACCGGTGAAGTTTGCACCAACTCTCGAAGTGAGAAAGGGCAATGCACGGTACCGAAGAGGCTAGCAATGATGGAAAGGTAAAAGTGCGTATAATCCATGGACTCACATTAGTCATAAAGAACTCATATACTTATTGCAAAAGTTTATTAGCCCTCAAAGCAAAGTACTACTACGCATTCTTCTAGGGGGGTAGATTGGTAGGAAAAGACCATCGCTCGTCCCCGACCGCCACTCATAAGGAAGACAATCAAAGAAACACCCCACGCTTCAAATTTGTCGCACAACGGTTACCATACGTGCATGCTATGGGACTTGCAAACCTCAAAACAAGTGCTTCAACAATCCACAACTACCCACTAGCATGACTCTAATATCACCATCTTTATACCGCAAAACTATTGCAAGGAATCAAACATATCATATTCAGCGATCTACAAGTTTATGTAGGATTTTATGACTAACCATGTGAGTGACCAATTCTTGTCATCTCTCTAAATAGATATAAGTGAAGCAAGAGAGTTTAAATCTTTCTACAAAATATATGCCCACGCTCTAACAAATATAAGTGAAGCAAAAGAGCATTCTACAAATGGCGGTTTTCTATATGAAGAGAAACAGGCAATCCAAACTTCAAATGATATAAGCGAAGCACATGAAGCATTCCATAAAGCCATAGTCAAAAGATTTAAGTGAAGTGCAATGAGAATTCTATAAATCAACCAAGGACTATCTCATACCAGCATGGTGCATAAAATAAAAGTGAAAACTAAATGCAAAAGACGCTCCAAGACTTGCACATATCGCATGAACGAAACGAATATGAAAACATACTGCTACTTGTTGAAGAAAGAGGGGATTCCTTCCGGGGCATCCCCAAGCTTAGACGCTTGAGTATCCTTGAATATTTACTTGGGGTGCCTTGGGAATCCCCAATTTTGAGCTCTTGCCTCTCTTTCTTTTCCTCATATCGAGACCTCCTCGATCAAACACTTCATCCACACAAAACTTCAACAGAAAACTCGGTAAGATCCGTTGGTATAATAAAGCAAATCACTACTCTAAGTACTGCAGCAAAGCAATTCATATTTTGTTTTTGCATTGTTTCTACTGTAATATAGCTTTTCCATGGCTTAATTCACTGATATAAATTGATAGATTCATCAAAACAAGCAAACTATGCATCAAAAACAGAATCTGTCAAAAACAGAACAGTCTGTAGAAATCTGAACATTCACCATACTTCTGGTACCCAAAAATTCTACCAAAATTAGGAAAAATAAAACATTTGTACATCAAGACAGTACAAAAGAAATCAGAACCATTTGACGTTCCAGCTAAAAATGTAAAATCGCGCACTACAGCAAAAGTTTCTATCCTGTACCGTACAAACCAACAAGCATTGTAAACATCCGAAAGGCAAACCTTGGCACATTATTTTTATAATACAATGGAAGTGCACAAGGGGATAATTATTTTTGATGAAAAGTTTCTGTAATTAAGATTCACAAAGTTTCCGTGAGCATGAACAAAGTTCAAGGAGGTCTCCCACTTCAACAATGCTTGTCTCTCTCACTTTCACTTTCCTTTTTTGAAAAGTTATGGGTTCCCCTCTTTATTTTTTTGTTTTTAGACTATATAAAAGCACTCAAGAGAAATAAATGACTCTCTAACACTTCCGGGTTGTCTCCCTAGCAGTGCTTTCTTTAAAGCCATTAAGCTAGGCATATACTGCTCAAGTAATGGATCCACCCGGATCCCAAGGTATATCAAAGCCAATTTTAATTAACAATGATTTGTAATTTAGTAGTGAGCACAAAGTAACATATATCAAGTAACAACAAAGTCTAACTCTTTTCCTACGCATCGGCATGTCATAAAAGAACAATTCATGCACACCAAGTAAAGACCAATGCATAGTATAAGCAGTTTCTTGCAATTTTATCATATTGGAAACATAAAGAGGTGGAGATATAGTTCCTCTCTCATAATAATTGCAAGTAGGAGCAACAAGCACATACATATTATATCTATAAAAATCATCATGTGTAGTAGTAAAACTCAACCCATAAATATAATCCTTAATAAGCACAAACTTCTCCGGTATAGTGTAGTTTGGAGAATTCAAAAAGATAATAGGACTATCATGCGTGGGTGCAATAGCAACAATTTCATGTTTAACATAAGGAACTATAGCAAGTTAATCTCCATAAGCATAATCCATCTTGGCATCTTGGCCACAAGCATAGCAAGCATCATCAAAAAGGGGTATTTCAAGATAATCAATGGGATCATAACAATCATCATAGCAATCATTCTTCGGTATGCATGAAGCGAAATTAAACAATGTATGAGTTGAAGAGTTACTCTCATTAGAAGGTGGGCACGGGTAGCTAATCCGCTCTTCCTCCTTTTGTTCTTCGCTCTCCTCATCATCTTTTTCATCCAATGAGCTCACAGTTTCATCAATTTCTTCTTCCATAGACTCCTGCAAAATATTAATCTCTTCTAGGACAGCAGAGTAGTCCTCAATATATGGTTTAACATAGGCATTAGAAGCATAATTATCATAGCAATCTTCAAGTATGGCAAAATTTTCAGATTTGTAAAGAGTAGCATCATACTTTTCAATCAAAGAAGCAATTTCATAAGCACCCTTAAAAGCAACAAATTCTTCAATTTATTGAACATCATAGTAATTATAAACACCCTTAGCATACGAAGATATGATTCCATTATCAACAAATTCACATTGGTAGGGAAGGTGTTTCTTAGGGTTTTCAGAACAACAAGTAACATCATATATTTCATATAAACTCCAAGCATAGCATTGCAAACGATGAATTTGATCCAGTAAAAGTTTTCCTTTTTTAGATATACGGTGTCGCACATAACAAGCATGCTCATTTAAAGATTTTCCCTCAACTAAGCTAGTTGGGGTTTCAGCACGAGCACAAAGGGATCGAAGATGATCCAAGTAAAAAGCTTCAGGAGTGTGATAGATTTTGAGTGGTTCTTCAACCATTGGTTTAGTAGGTACAACTAATTTTATTGATATTTTGCATTTCCTACCCATAACTAAAGATAGAAAACAACTTAGAACAGCAAATAAAAATTACTTAGTGATAAAGCAAACAAGCACACATGAGAATATTCACCCCACGCTATCAGTCCCCGGCAACGGCACCAGAAAAAGGTCTTGATAACCCACAAGTGTAGGGGATAATTGTAGCCACTTTCGATAAGTAAGAGTGTCGAACCCAATGAGGAGCTAAAGGTAGAACAAATATCCTCTCAAGTCCTATCTGCCACTGATACGACTCTACGCACGCTTAGTGTTCGCTTTACCTAGAACAAGTATGAAACTAGAAGTACTCTGTAGTTGTTGTTGGATAGGTTTGAAAGATAATAAAGAGCACGTAAATAAAAGCTAGGGGTTGTTTAGATGAGGATGCAATAAAGTAAATATAGCGAGTGTGGAAAAGTGGTGGTAGGAGTTGTGAAATTGTCCCTAAGCAATTGACTACTTTATTAGACCGGTAATCACTATTGCAATTTTATTTGAGGGAGAGGCATAAGCTAACATATTTTCTCTTCTTGGATCATATGCACTTATGATTGGAACTCTAGCAAGCATCCGCGACTAGTAAATATCATTAAGGTAAAACCCAACCATAGCATTAAAGTATCAAGTCCCCTTTATCCCATACGCAAACAACCTACTTACTCGGGTTTGTGCTTCTGTCACTCACGCCACCCACCATAAGCAAATTATGAACATATTGCAAACCCTATAGCAGGAATCACTCACACTTGCGCGACACGGAGGGCACAATAGGACATCACCAATAATAAAACATGCAATTAAAACAAATCATAGCAATTCATCAATCACCGGTAGGACAACGAAAATCTACTCACACATCATAGGATGGCAACACATCATTGGATAATAATATGAAGCATAAAGCACCATGTTGAAGTAGAGGGTACAACGGGTTGCGGGAGAGTGGACCGTTGAATATAGATGGGCGAACGTGATGGAGATGTTGGTGAAGATGATGGAGGTGTTGGTGAAGATCGCGGTGATGATGCTGGCCCCCAGCGGCGTTCCGGCGCCACCAGAAGCAAGGGGGAGAGAGCCCCCTTCTTCCTCTTCTTCCTTGACCTTCTCCCTAAATGGGAGAAGGGTTTCCCCTCTGGTCCTTTACTCCCATGGCATGGGAGGGACGAGAGCCCCTCCGAGATTGGATCTGTCTCTCTGTCTCTCTCTGTTTCTGCGTTCTCAGATTCTGCCCTTTCGCCGTTTCTTTTATATCCGGAGATCCGTAACGACGATTGGGGTGAATCTTTCGCCAAGATTTTTCTCATAAAATTAGCTTTCTTGCGGCAAAAGAACAGCGTCAACCGCCTTACAGGGTGCCCACGAGGGTCCAGGGAGCGCCTGCCCCCCTGGGGCGCGCCCCACTGCCTCGTGGCCCCCTCGGGCACCGTCTCGCGTTGATTCTTCCTCCCAAAAATCACAAATATTCCAAAATAATTCTCCGTCCGTTTCTATCCCGTTTGGACTCCGTTTAATATTGGGTTTCTGCGAAACATAAAACATGCAACAAACAGGAACTAGCACTCGGCACTGGATCAATATGTTACTCCCAAAAAAAGTATAAAAAGTTGCCAAAAGTATATGAAAGTTGAATAATAATGGCATGGAACAATCAAAAATTATTGATACGATGGAGACGTATCAAAGCTTAACCAGTCGAGGAAGCCGCAGACTCAGCGGCGATAGAGCCGCACACAAATCCAACCTCGAGTGGACCCTGTGTCATCGAAACCTCAGATTCACCTCCGATCATAGGTCCCGAATCTCGTGCATCCGCGCCCATCAAATCTGATCGGGTGTCGATCTTTGAGTTCAGCTCCGCAGACATCTTTCGGCACTCACCTTTTGGCGATGTGCTACACTCATTAAAAGCCCTCTCCTTATCCGGGGGCTCTCAACCAAACTACATCCGGCTTGAGTTGGAAGCTGATGACGGAGAATTTCGCTTCCCACCCACCACCCACTGCATAGCCACTATCGAGGACCTAACCAACATGCTCGACTATGACTCAGAAGACATCGACGGTATGGACGACAATGCCGGAGAGGAGAAGGCACAAAAAATACCGCTTATAGGGCGCTGGACAGCCACCTCCTCGTATGACGTATAATGCTGGATACACCCAAAGAGAACAACGGCAACAACGAAAATCCAGTCGAGGATAAGCCTCCTGAGATACAGCCAAAGCGCCAGCGTCAGCGGCGCCGCTCTAAGCCACGCCGTGGTAAAAACAACAATACCGTCATAGGAGAAAACAATACTCCGGACGATGCCGAAGACAATGAAGACACCGTTGAGCCAACCTCCGAACAGGACGAACGGGAAGATGGGCGAACCAGCCCTGATGAACAGGCCATGAATGAAGACTCAGAGGACAGTAACTACCTTCCGCTCTCCGAGGATGATGTGAGCCTCGGCAACGAAGAATTTATCGTGCCTGCGAAGCCCGTCAAACATGAGCGCTTCAAGCGCCGGCTAATTGCCACTGCAAGGAGCCCGAAAAAGAAATAGCAGCAGCTTCAAGCTGATCAAGATCTGCTCAACGATAGATGGACTGACGTCCTAGCAGCCGAAGAATATGGCCTCAAGCGCCCAAGCAAAAGTTACCCGAAGCGCAAGTTGTTTCCCCAATTCAATGAGGAGGCGCTGGAGCCCGTCCAACCAACGCAAAATGCGGCTGACCGACCACCACATGGCCTGGACAAAGTGGCAACTCTAGCTTAACACCAACCCGCACAACCTCGCCGTAAAAGCAGAGACACGATAGCTCGGGGATACACACCTGACCGGCGGCATGACTTGGAAAATAGAGCAGGTCAGACAGGATCAATCGGGGCGTGCCCCTACGCGCGATGATGGCCACCCAGTCGGACGTGACAAATATAACCACGTTCGGGCCGATGATCACAGACGAACTCCATCCGAGCTACGTCAGGACCTGGCCCGATATAGAGGTACCGCACACCCCCTTTGCTTCACTGATGAAGTAATGGAACATGAATTCCCAAAAGGGTTTAAACCCGTGAACATCGAATCATATGATGGTACAACAGACCTCTTGGTGTGGATTGAGGATTTTTCTTCTCCATATTCATATGGCCCGCGCTGATGATCTTCACGCCATCAAATACCTCCAGCTAAAACTCAAGGGACCAGCTAGGTACTGGTTGAACAGTCTTCCCAAAAACTCCATTGGCAGCTGGGAGGACGTGGAGGAGGCCTTTCTCGACAACTTCTAAGGTACATATGTCCGACCTCCGAATGCCAATGACTTAAGTCACATAGTTCAACAGCCCGGAGAGTCAGCCAGGAAATTCTGGACTAGGTTCTTAACTAAAAAGAACCAGGTCGTTGACTGTCCGGATGCCGAAGCCCTAGCGACCTTTAAACATAGCATCCGTGAAGAATGGCTCGCCCGACACCTCGGCCAAGAAAAGCCGAAGTCCATGGAAGCCCTCACGGCACTCATGACCCACTTTTGTGCAGGCGAAGATAGCTGGCTAGCCCGCAGCAATAACAACACAGGCGAACCTGGCACTTCTGAAGCCAGAAACAACAACGGCAAGCCCCGACGCAATAGACACAAACGTCGAAACAACGGTGACAACACCGAAGGCACGGCGGTCAACGCCGGATTCAGTGGCTCTAAATCCGGTAAGCGGAAGAAGCCGTATAAAAGAAACAATCCGGGCCCGTCCAGTTTGGACCGCATACTCGATCGTCCATGCCAAATCCATGGCACTCCTGATAAACCAGCCAATCATACCAACAGAGAGTGTTGGGTTTTTAAATAGGTCGGCAAGTTAAATGCCGAGAAGAAGGAGAAGGGGTCACAAAGCAAGGACGATGACGAGGAACCCCGGCCACCGAAAAAAGGGGGAGAGAAGAAGTTTCCCCCCAAGTTAAAACAATGAACATGATAAACGCTACCCATATCCCCAAGAGGGAGTGCAAGCGCGCACTCAGGGACGTCTACGCGATAGAGCCAGTCGCCCCAAAGTTCAACCCATGGTCATCCTGCCCGATCACCTTTGATCGCAGGGACCATCCGACCAGTACCTGTCATGGCGGTTAAGCCGCACTGATCCTCGACCCAATCATTGATGGGTTCCATTTGACGCGAGTCCTAATAGATGGTGGTAGCAGCCTGAACCTGCTCTATCAGGATACAGTGTGCAAAATGGGTATCGATCCCTCAAGGATCAAACCCACGAAAACCACCTTTAAAGGTGTCATACCAGGTGTAGAGGCCCGCTGTACAGGCTCAATCACACTGGAGGTGGTCTTCGGATCTCCGGATAACTTCCGAAGCGAAGAGTTGATCTTCGATATCGTCCCCTTCTGCAGCGGCTATCACGCACTGCTTGGACGAACCGCATTCGCTCGATTCAATGCAGTGCCACACTACGCTTATCTCAAGCTCAAGATGCCTGGACCATGTCGTGTCATAACAGTCAATGGAAACACGGAACGCTCCCTTTGTATTGAGGAGCACACCGCTGCCCTCGCAGCAAAAGTACAGAGCGGCCTTTTGAGGCAGAACCTTAATTTGGCGGCCAAGCTCCCGGACACTATCAAACGAGTCTGAACTACCCTGCAGCAGGACAGTCCAGCTCATCAAGAGCTTGACTAGCATTCCAACCTCCATCCCAGCCCCAACCAAGCGGCGACATTCGTACCACGCGTATATAAGTACGCACTCAAAATACCATGGGCATAGACGGAGGCACAACTAGATCATGGTCCATAATGCGGCTCAACCGCGCCTGGACCCACATACCTTCACTTTTTCTTTTTCATTTCAGGTTTCTCTCTTCCCGAGGCCTTTCCTGGTGACCTGATCGACTAACCTATATAGGGACGGATACACCAAGATGGCAAGGAGCATTGACGTATAAGGGAATTTTCAGGTGGTCTCTTTTAACAATCGTTATACCTATTTTTGAGGACCCGCACGCAGCTCCCCCTTGGTGGTGGCAAGATAAATAGCCCTGTTGCTTATCGCACTACTTGTATAAATACGCTTTGATGTATTAATCAAACTATAATGAAAAATATTTGCGACCCAATCTCTGCCGCATTAGCCTATTATTTCATTTTTTCCTTTTTGATATTCTTATCAATTGCACCCGTACACTCTGGTATGCCTCAATTCTCCTGGGGCTTCATTACGCCCCAATAAGGCAACAAAGTCCGAACACTTTTTCTCAGTATAGTTCGGCGCCCCGAACTTATAGCATTATATGCATCGGCTCCGAATCATGTCTTTGGTCAATAGTTGGGTTGCCTGGCTCCTGTGCTTACTACCTTATGTTCCGCTATATCGGCTTGGGTAGTAAAGGGAGAACTACTGCGATTGTGTCCTGGTTCATCCGGATGAGCACCTCAGTTGAGAAAGCCGAAAACGGACTGTCATGATGAGGAGAGAGCCGGTCAGCTGTTTGAGAGGTTGCAAATCATTAGCGATTTTTTCTGCATTATGCGATGAATCAGTTTTTTCTTTCCGATCAAGTGTTTACAGCACCTCAAGTTCGGATATCCGAACACTAGGGGCTGCGCCTAAATTTTTATTGTCAAACTCCTATGGCTAAGTGAGGGTGATAAAGCCATATAGTACAATTGCCTTGTTCGTTGCACTAAACACCTCCTTTAAGGACCAAACTTTGGAGTAAAGAGTGTTTGGATTTATCCCGAACACCCCCATACTATCTACGTGGGGGCGGAAGCTGACGACTGGCCAACTCTTAGATTTAACAATACGGCCGCACAGGAGGTAAAATTTTAAACAATTATATTACATAGCGATCTTGTTTCATAATACAGGAAGGGATGACATGAGCATATTCACTCAAAGATTACATCCTTAGCACATTGCTTCGCCACAAGGCAGGATCCCTCCATAACATTGTCAAAGTACAACTCAGGGGTGCGGTGCTCCTTGCCCGCGGGCGGCCCCTCGGTCACATGCTTCGTGGCGTCCATCTTCACCCAATGCATCTTGACTCGGGCGAAGTCCATTCGCGCGCCTTCTATGCAGATGGACCGCTTGATAGCATCCAGTCGAGGGTAGGCATTGACCAGTCGAGGGTAGGCATTGACCAGCCACTTCACGAGCCCGAAGTAGCTGCTAGGTATGGCTTCGGCAGGCCATAGCCGGATTATTAAATCCTTCATGGCTAGTTCGGCCGCCTTGTGCAGTTCGACCAGCTGTTTTAGATGATCGCTCAAGGGCACCGGATGTTCTGGCACAAGGTATTGCGACCAAAACAGCTTCTCCGTGGAGCTCCCCTCTTCTGCTCGGAAGAATTCCGCAGCATCAGAAGCGCTGCACGGAAGATCCGCAAAGGCCCCTGGAGAACTCCAAATTCGGGTCAGTAAGAGGAACCTTTTCGTCACATATTTGTTCTTCGTAATAAAGTCCTTACCTTCCATGATTTTTCTGGCCTCCCAGATTTCCTGGAGTGCGCCTTGGGCTTCAACCCGGGAATCGTGTGCATTTTGGCGGGCCTTGGTGAGCTCGGACTAGTGATTTGTAAGGTTGCGCTCCAAGGCTCACACTTCTTGACGGCGTCCTGGAGCTCCTGTTGGACCTCACTGACCCTGGCCTCGTGCTTCTCAGGGGCGGCCTTTTCCTTGGCCGCTTTCTCCTAGGCCTCGGCCATCGCCTGCTTGAGGTTCTCTGCCTTGGTCGCCGCTCCTAACAAATAAAATGGAACTTTAGTTAAACCAAATCATTCATCCTTCCTGAATATACACAAGGTTATTGCATACCTTGACTATCTTCCAGCTGTTTTTTCACACAGACGAGCTCCTCCTCGGTCTGCCCCAGACTTTGCTTTAGTCTGGAGACTTCCGCAGTATGCGAGGCCGCAGCCAGCAGCGACGCCAGCTTGTTCAAATAGACATATTGGGTTGGACTCCTAGAAAAATTATTTGATCCTCTGTTTGGCTTTTCTTTCTAAACACCGGACAAAGTATCAGGGGTTACTATCTACACTGTGACATTCTTTTTATAATTGCGTTGCTTACCTCAAAGCCTGTTAGAAGGCTTGTGCAGGCTTCGGTCAATCCGCTCTTCGTGGACTGGATCCTCTCAATCACCGTACCCATAAGGCTACGGTGTTCTTCAACAATGGAAGTGCCTCGCAGCGCTTCCAGCAAACTATCTGGTGCCTCTGGATTGGCAGAGGTCACCGGTGGAGTAGGCTCACCTCCCTCTTTCGAAAGAGGCGGCCTGCCTGATTCCGGAGCCGCTTGGTTCTCCGGAACTATATTCGGCTGGGAGCCGAATTGGATATGGTCCCCATTGTTGGTGTCCATGGGGGTTTGCTCCCCCATGTGTTCAGCAACCGAGGTTTCACCCTCCGGCGCCGCCCTGATAGCCTCCTGGCTCTTCCTGACCTGGAACCCTTTGGGACAACACCTCGGTGTTATCCATGTCCTTGGGAGAGGAGGCCGTAGGAAAGGTCCCGCTGTCCATCGCCTCCGGGTCCAGGGAGTCCTCCGAAGATAAGGACCGCTCGAGGTTGGACCGATCCGGACTGCAAAGGAACGATTAAACATGTTAAAATGATGAAATAAAGAGGCCGGATACATAAATGTGTCTGGGTACTCACGACGTGGCCAAGGGCTTGTCCCTGGGATCCCACTCCGAGCTGTTGTCGGCGACCGCTTCGGAACTGTCCAGAAGGAAGGTTTTCCCCTTCTTGGACGCCTCATCCTCCAAACGCGTGGAGGCCATCCTTTTCTTTCTTCCCCACTCGGGGGGAATGGCTTTCTTCCTCCTCCTCCTCTTCCTCGTCGTCTTCGGTGGTGGAGGAATGAGTCTTGGCGTCTTTGGACGTCACATCCGAAGTGCCCTTGCGACGGAGACCACCTCTGGTCCCCTTGGCCTTCTTCTTGGCCTTCTTCTCCGGCGCCTGATAAGGCGCCGAAACCAGCATCTTCGTCGGAAGCAGGATTCCTGGGTCCTCTGGCACCGGAGCCGGACAGTTAATCCGCTTCGCCTTCTCTGTCCAGTTCTGAAAGAATCAATAGGAAGGCTTAGACGCCTTCCTTGAGTATGCGAGTAAAGGGTACACCTTGAAAACATGAAAGAACTTACCGGACTGGCAGGATGGGTCAAGTCATGCCCATGGTCCTCGGTCGTGGCTGGCCGCGTCTCATTAGACTTGACGAGCACCTTCCATATGTGTTCGTGCGTGGTGTCGAATAACTGCAGCAGTGTCTGGTGCTTGGCTAGATTGAACTCCCATAAATGGCAGGTTCGGCATTGGCACGATAGGATCTGGCGAACAAGCATCACCTGGATCACGTTGACAAGCTTGACATTCTTGTTTATCATGTTCTGTACGCGCGTCTGAAGCACTGTCAGCTCGTCCGGAGAGGACCATGTCAGGCCCTTCTCTTGCCAGGAGGTGAGCCGCATTGGGACTCTGGTCCGGAATGCAGGAGCCGCGGCCCAGGTGGTGCCGCGTGGCTCTGTGACATAGAACCACTTTGATTGCCACCCTTTGACAGTCTCCACGAAAGAGCCATCAGGCCATGTGACGTTGGGCATTTTGCCCACCATGGCGCCTCTGCACTCTGCCTGTTGACCACTCACCACCTTCGACTTCACATTGAAGGTCTTTAGCCATAGTCCAAAGTGAGGTGGGATGCAGAGGAAGGCCTCACACACGACAATAAATGTCGAGATGTTGAGGATGGAGTTGGGGGCCAAATCGTGGAAGTCCAGTCCGTAGTAGAACATGAGTTCACGGACGAACGGGCGGAGAGGGAATCCTAGCCCGTGGACGAAGTGTGAGATGAACACCACCCTTTCCTGGGGCTCCGGGGTGGGGATGATCTGTCCCTCGGCCAAAAGCCGATGCGATTTCCTTGGCCAAGTACCCAGCCTCCCGGAGCTTCGTGATGTCCTTCTCCTTGATGGAGGAGGCCATCCACTTGCCTCCTGCTACGGACCCGGACATGGTGGGAGTTCTTTTTTGGGCGGAAAAGATGAGATCTTGGGCGTTGGAGCTCGAGAATGGATGGGCAGAGGAAAGAGAAGGCGTGGGTGAAAAGGGGTGAATCCTTACCTCTTTATAAAGGCAGTGAATATCAAGTGCCTCCCCACTCGCCTTAAAACTTGCCTATTCCCCAAAGGCCATGCAAATGGCATGGTTAGGTTACCCATGCCCGTGTTGATGAGAATATCGCAATAAGGGGACATGATCTCTGCTTTGACAAGACATGCCAATGAAACCGCACCTCGAAATATGGAGCAACAGGCTAAAAACAGTTTGAAAAATGGTCGGGCGGTGACGTGATGTCACGCTACAAAAAGTTGTCAGCGGATTGGACTCGTGAAATATTATACTCTCTACGGTTGTATGTGGAACTTGTTTTGCAGAGCCGGACACAATTCTTGTGTTCAAAGACTATTTTGGAGTATTCAGAGAAGGAACCCGCCTTGCAATGCCGAAGACAATCTGCACACCGGACACCTCGCCATTGAAACCTGGTTCAGGGGCTACTGAGGGAGTCCTGGATTAAGGGGTCCTCGGACGGCCGGACTATTAACATTGGCTGGACTGTTGGGCTATGAATATACAAGACAGAAGACTTCTTCCCGTGTCTGAATGGGACTCTCCTTTGCGTGGATGTAAAGCTTGGTGATTCGGATATGTAGATTCATTTCTCTGTAACCAACTTTGTATAACCCTAGTCCCCTCCGGTGTCTATATAAACTGGAGGGTTTAGTCCATAGAGGCAATCACAATCACATAGGCTAGACTTCTAGGGTTTTAGCCATTATGATCTCGTCGTAGATCAACTCTTGTAATACTCATATTCATCAAGATCAATCAAGCAGGAAGTAGGGTATTACCTCCATAGAGAGGGCCCGAACCTGGTAAACATCGTGTCCTCCTCTCCTGTTACCATCGACCTTAGACACATAGTTCGGGACCCCCTACCTGAGATTCGCCGGTTTTGACACCGGCAGCCACCACCTCAGAAGCCATGGTTACACAGGGAAGAGGTCCATATGGGCCTAGGAGGACGTGGAACGCGAAAGTCTTGGCATCCCAGACCCCTTGGCGGAGTTCACTGCCCCGCAGGAGCATGACGTCCTCAGGGCCCGGTAACGTTGGAACCGAGTGAAGAAGGTTTTCGAGATGAACGCGATCATGACAGAGTTCATGAGACTGCTAGTCATTTTAGCTTGTGATCAATTTGACTGCACGTTTTGTCATATTTGTAAATGATCCTTGTTCCTTTTGCAGAGAGAGCGGCATAGGATTGCGGCCAAAAGCGACTTGCCATCTGAGGTGTTGGCGAGGCCCAAGTGGGACACCCCATTCAACCGGGCCTTGAACATATTGAAATGACTCCCGGTGGACACTCGACCGTCATATGGACGCGTGCACATCATTGGAGATGGCGCCACATGGAAGAAGTACTACTATGAGACCACGGAGGAGAGAAAGGAAAGACGGAGGTTAAATGAAGAAAACAATAACAAGAAGGTTGAGATTGCGGTTGAGAAGAAATCAGGTTAGATAATCGCAGCAGTGGTAGCTCCCGCAAAACAGGAGTTTGCAGCTTCGTATGGTGTCTTGGTTCCGGCTGTCATCAGTTGGAGCACGTAAAATCCAAATAAAGAGGCACCAGACTTTCCCCTTTCTGACTTCTTGGGGAGCAGCTCGACTAGCGTTGTACCAGCACCTACTCCCGCACCTTCTCTTGCACCGGCTCCCGCACCTGCTCCTGCATCGGCTCCCGCACCAGCTCCTGCACCGGCTCCCGTGCCTGGTCATAGCAGCCCGTCCTCCGTCTCAGACATGCTCGGGGATGCTACGTCTTTGGCTGAGCTCGACGCCCTCACAGTACCTGTCCCACCAGCCCTCTTCAATAAATGTGTAATCTCCCATTTCCATTCCCTTTCGCATGTCTCACATTGCATACATGTCTTTGCAAGCCGATGCCCCGTGCACCATATTGTATGACATCAACGGCCAGAAGGTGGATGTGGGGCAGGCAACAATAGTGAAGCCGAAGGAACAATTGTTCCGCAACCGGCCGATCCCCCCTGACGTCTTCAAGGTTTCCGTGGCCAGTTTCAAACCGGGCCATGAGAATTTGGCTCCTCCGGTACTAGGGGGAGATGACGACGAGAACCCACGGCGGCTTGGCGATTGCAAGACATGGGTCCTATTGTGGCCAAAGAGTTTTCTTCATCTGGAGGCGGCCGGGAGCACACCCACGACCATGTAGCCTCAGCAAGGTATGAACATCAACACCCCACCTACCCAATTAGCATCGCATGTCGTGCCGGGTGATGGTGGACGGGGTGAGGAAGAGGCTCCATTAGTCACTGATGACATCGCCGCCATCAAAGAAGCAATGCATGATATTGATGCCATCGATGGGGATGAGGATGACGATGACACTATCGTATCTCAATACTAGCGCCCATGACGACGGAGGACTGATGGCCAGCACTATGAGTACTCAGGGTTTGAGCATCATGATTCGGTGCCTGAATTGCCGGAGGATGAACCTATTATAGACAAACTTCCAGTAACAAAGAAGCATAGGAAGAGATCGAGGAAAGGCAAAAAAGCTGCTTCTATGATCCAGCCGCCTTAGCAGCCTAGGGTTCAAGACCGTATAGCTATCCCCGGTGCGGCAAAATGCCATATCCCCGGTCATCCGATCCTACCTAAGGCATCGGTAGATGCCATACACGGCGATCTAAGGAGACTTCATGATGATGTGCTGCGGAGAGAGAAAAGCTAAATCGCCTTGGAAAATCTAGGATACCCACTCTACGTGGTTAATAGCCGCGACAAAGGTTATACGTCGACACATTCCCCGTGAAGAAGTTCTTCCTTCGATTCGATTACATCTTCAACAAGTTTCACTTGAAAAAGCTGGATTTTATGTTTGTCCGCCTTTTTGCCTTGTACTTGAACTACATCATTGGGATTGAGCAGATACCTTATATCTGTGTCGCTGACCCGTACTTCATGCATGAGGACTTCTTGGTAGTCTGACCAGAGCACCATGAATACACGAGGGACTACATCACCAATTTCATGGTCGCCAATAAGGACAAGGAGATGATTCTCGTGCCTTATCATCCCATATAAGTCATCTGCGCGGATATCCTTCCTACGATTTCAATCATTCATTTGCACGGTGGAGGCTAATTTGAGGTGTACTTATTTTGCACAGCGGCGGGCGCGTTGTCTCATCATACTTTACCCTTGATTCTCCCACATTATTTACTTGGACTCATCAAAGAACATGAACAAAAAGGATTACACCCACATCAAGTCTGTTCTCGACAGTCCTATCTTTAACTACGGTGGACGGGGTGGAGAAATCAAGACCAAGAAGACAAAGAACCGCAGGCCTGCCTTCGGCAATAAGATCGACTTCTGCTGCATCTAGCAACTGAGTGGTACTCTTAGTGATGGATTCTATGTCCTCCACCACATACTGGAGTACAGATGGGATTAGCAGAACCTTCGCATGTCACCTACATTCGACGATGCCCATATTCTGCGATGGGCAAAGAACATAGGAGATATCCCGGATCATCGACTTTGAGCTGAGTTCTATCACATCCAAGGTGAACTTGCCCAAATCATCATGAAGCAGGTCATCAAAAAAATAGGGATGTTCTACCAAGAAGGGCAAATGTCGCGGGAAGACGTCTGAACACGCGTATCGGCTCAACGTCTTGACCTCAAGCCTTTCACTAAGCTTGGGGACTATCTCCCTGACTTGGATGGATGGCACGACATGTTGTAGTGATTGAGGATATATGACAATGTGTCCATTTAGTCCATACTTTCTCTATGGCGAAACTTTGAGTTATGCATGACAAAACTTTATTTGTGATGTAACTAAACCGTCCTCCTCAACTAGCAAAGATCACTCTAGTTAGGGCATTTTGGGTACGATGAAATTTGTTATTTATGCTTATGATGTGTTGCTTCTATTTTTTCCAAGTCTGTCTCTTTCTGTTGCTCAACTATATATGTTGCATATCATCGACTCATGTGACGATGCAGGTGCATAGATAATCGATGGCGAAGAAGTGCTACGCCAGGAGTATACGATGAGTGGCTGGAGTGTCAGGCCCAGGTGTACCAGTTTCCGAGCGACGGCTACTAGTTAGTTTAGGTTCACGCTAGTGCGATAGAGGGATAAGAACCGACGCCTCAAGAAGTACTACATTATGTATGATGAGACATGCCATATAACTTGTATAGCTATATCGTGATTATGATGTGATGACATGATTTGTGTTGGATGGTATGATGAGACTATTATGTGTATGATATGATGAGCATATTGCATGTTTATGATATGATTAGAATACTGTATAAAAAATGTACAAAAACATTGCAAATACGCAGCAAAAATATATATGAGAAAATATAGTAGTAGCGCCCTTTAGCGCTGGACAGGAAAACGCTACTTCTAAAGCACTTAGCAGCAGCACTGGTTTGGAAAGAGTTGCTGCTAAGTAGGTATAGCAGTAGCGCGTGTTAAACAGCACTACTGCTAAATGTTAGTTGTAGTGTCGTATCAGTAGCGCGTTGCCTCGCACTACTGATAGCCCTTAGACCCGCGCTACTGCTAGGCTTTTCCCTAGTGGTGAAACTAGAGACATGACTTTGATAGTCTCCGAGTAGCGATCCCATCACCATTCTTGACTTGTATCACGACTTCATTTCTTCACTCCTTGTGAGCTTTCTGTAGTCCCTGTATTGGTTTGCAAAACAGGAGCAACTGATTAGTATCAAATACTTATGACATACAGAAATTTACAAGTAGAATAACATTAACTTTGTATAACGACTATACCTTTATCGGAAGAATCATTCTTATTATCCGCCAAATACTTCTTGCAGTTATGCTTCCACTGCGCCTTTTGTTTGCAGTAGAAACATTTGGTCTCTTTAGAGGCTCGGCCCTTGTTCTTCTTCTAGGACTCAGTCTTACCGGCTTCAGTAGATTTCTTCTTGTTGTACTTGCCCTTCTTCTTGAAACCAGTGGTCTTGTCGACCATCAACACTGTTTTGTTCTTCTACATTCCAGCTTCCGTGGTTTTGAGCATAGCAAACAACTCTTTTGCAATTTTATCCATCCCATTCATGTTATAATTCATGATAAAGCCATAATAAGATGGGGAGTGAAGCAAGTACAATATCTATACCGAGTGTTGGTGGAATTCCAAATTCTAGTGAAGCAAGTCTTTCAACATAGCCAACAAGCTTTACTATATGCTCACCCATTGAAGAACCCTCTTTCAGCTTGCATTCAATCAAGGCCTTGGTTAATTCAAAATGTTTGGTCCTTGCCTGTTTCTTGTACAGAACTTCCAGTGACCCAATTATGAATTGAGTAGTGGGTCATTCAAAACGCTTCTGTAGTTCAGGATCCATGCAAGTTAACATGAGGCATTGGACTAAATCGTAGTCATCACTACAAGTAGCATAAGTAGCAACTTCTTCTGGTATTGCATCCTTTCCAGGAGCATCACCTAGGGGTTGATCTAGCACGTACTCTTTCTTAGCACTCTGGAGAACAAATATCAAGTTTTGGATCCAATCATCGTAGTTCCCACCATTAGCAACCAAATTTTCTTTCTCTAACATAGGGGCTAAGTTGAACATATTGCGAGCCATTGATCTAACCATAGACACAAAATATATTTAGACATTTTCATAGTTAAACCTTGCACAAAGTTCTTTAAATTAATAAAATAAAGGGATTTTTATTTCTGTGCCCGTGGTTCCTTACCTCTACTCATTCATCCCCACTCTGTTATCTTTTGCTCACTTTTCCCCACTCCCTTGCTCGAAACCCTCGACACAGGTTAGAACAGACGTTGCCGTCGGGTCAATGCCTTTGACCGTTAGCTGACGAGTGGGGCCGCGTATATGTGGGTGCATGCGAGACTGCGGTCATGGGGTAGCACATGTCCATGGACATGCCTGAAACGACCCATCATATAAAGAGGGCAACCACCTACATCGCCCCTACCACTTTCCCCCAAATCCCCTCCCTGCCGCATCGTCTTCCTCTCCCCCACCGGCGTCGTCTCGCTCTCCTCCACTGCCTCCACCGCACTGTCTTGCTCTCCCCCACCGCATCCTCTTCCTCACCTTCATCGCCTCCATTTGTAAGATGGCCAACGCTCATGGCGACGCCGGTGCAGCAGCCGGAGATGTGGTGGAGCTGCAGGGTCCAGGCGCGGTGACCGTGGATGTCGGCGGCGGCCATGGCAGTGCGGGGAAACTCACAACCATTGTAGATGTGGCAGGCTCTGCCTCATCGCTGCAGAAGGTGAATGCATCGAGCGGCGCAGTCAATCCAGATGCCCCCGTTGCGCCGCCTGCTGTGGAGGAGCATGTATTTGCACTTGCTTAGCTTGTAGAGTTAATTGCTCCCTAGTTGCATTGGTTAGATTGTGATTCATACGGTAGTTCAGATGGTTAGAGTAGTTGGTTTGACGGATGGGCCGTGGTTTTTTGTAGGGTATGGGTTGGGGGACGAGGGGTTTTGGACTACGGTTTGTTGGATAAATTCGTTGTAATAATGCAATGTTGTGGACTATGATTTTAGGTGCTGCAATGATTGGGGTTTTTAGATTTGTTTTTAGATTTGGATAAATTCATTGCAAAAATGCTAGATGTTGTGATTAGATTGGGGTTTTTGATGCTATGCTGCTTATTAGATTTGTTTTTAGTGCTCACAGATTGGGGTTTTTAATGCTACTCAGATTCGTTGCCTTAGATTGGGTCCCTATTAGATTTGATTTTGAATGCTACTCAGATTGGGCTTTTGAATGTCATATGCCCAAATGGAATCCATTGATTAAGAAGTTATAAATTTGATTTAATGTGTGTAAATTTGTCATATTAGGGTTTTTGATTCATTAGTATATAAATTTATCCATGATATGTAGTTATATTAGCTCTGTTCTTCAATGTGTGTGCATGACGAATGATCAATGTGTTATTTGAATGTCACATTGGGGTTTTGATCAATGTGTGTACAAATTTAATACATTGATATACTAGTGATGGATGTGGTTTTTGAATGCATAGAGCTAAGGGGCACAGAAATAAAAACCCCCACTTCTAAAACATTTCTGATATTAGGAGTTTATTAGCCCTATGATCAATGTGTCATGTGTGCATATCTAAATTTTCAATTGGCTACTAGTGATGGATGTAATTGTATATTCAGGAGGATGATGGTTTGGGGGGGGGAGAAAGAGGAAGCTAGCCGACTACGACCCGTGCAAGGGGGCGTTTAGTGACGATTCTGAATATGAGGTAAGCTTATCCCTTGTTCATTTAGTTCCTTTGACATGGTGTATATGAATCTATAATGTATTAATGCAATTCATTCATGTGTGTAGTATGATTCTGGAGATGATGTGTACAAGGGAAACGGCGTGCCCTTCACAGCCAAGGAGGTGCAGAAGATCAAGGCCAAGGGAGTTGCTTCCTTCTACAATCGCAAGTTCAAGAAGTGGAACTGCCCCTACTGCACCACCAAGCCAAAGCCCAAGGATGGCCGCTTTGATCACCTTCTGTCTCATGCAGAGGATGTAGCGATCTGTGGGGAGGACTAGATGATCAGGGGGCAGCATGATGCGCTCGTGAAGGCCCTGATTCCAGCGTGAAGTGATGTGATGATGGTGTGATGATGTGAATTGAATCTTAATATTTTGGGTACTTAGGGTCCGGTTACTTATGGTAAACTTAATGTGGTAGTTTATGGTGTGAACTTAATCTATGGTGATGCTAGTAACGTATTATTCTATCTATATTTGTCTGTCCTTATATTTGGTTGTGGTGTATGGTTAGTTCTGTTTAGATGTTGTGAACTAGAGTTTAGGTGCCGCAATGATCAAACATGTTGTTTGAGTGTTGCTTCACTGATCAGACATGTTGTTTCAGTGTTGCTTTACTGATCACTTTAGTGTTGCTTCACTAATCACACATGTTGTTTTAGTGTTGCTTCACTGATCACACAAGTTATTGGTCTCATGTTTATTAATCAAATCAAATGCATGATTTTTCCCACCAGCAAATTATCTATGTATGTTTGTGTAAATTCAAGAAAATGCAAAAAAATAAAACCTTGGCAAACTATCTATGTTTGTGTAGGAGATCATGTGTGCAAAATTTGAGATGATTTAAAGGAGGTCACAAAAATTTGAATTTGAGAAATATGATCCAAATGAGCTCCCAGGCTAGGGTAAACATCCCATTTGTAATCAAGTTTTTTTGGACCTACTCTAAATGAGCCAAATGTTTTGTATTAAGACCTATTCAATCTATATAGTGTAGATTCGAAGTCTCACTATTTTTTGAATAAATCTTCATATTTTTACATTTTCTTTTGAAAAATATGCTTTAATATAAAAACTATTAAAAACACGTTTAAAATATGATAATGTAAAACTAAGTTTAGATCCTTCTTATTCACTTTGAAATAAAGCTTTGGTGATTTTTTGATTTTTTTTTTCAAAAACAGAAGGTAACCCTACCTCATCTCCTTGAACTCTATGAAGTCTTGTAGGTGATAGCTCATATGTGTGAAGGTTTTCTCATGAAAATGACCATAGACCAAGTTTATGATTTTTGGTTGGTAACGTGTCACATAAGACAACATTGTGCGCAGGTTTCATATTTTTTTTGATTTTTTTTAAATTAATGGTGCTCATTTGACATCGATCGTGCCAGCTAGGATATTTTCATGAAAATGACCATAGACCAAGTTTAGTATTTTTCCTCATTAGTGTGTCTTATAAAACAACGAACGGCGAAAGTTTCATATTTTTCGATTTTTTTAAATTAGTTATGCTCAGTCAAAGATTTCGTAACCCTGTTGACCAGCTCAAAACCCCTCTAAACCCCCGCAGGGTTTTGCCTAACCCTAGCTCCCAACGTCAGCCGTCCGATCATACCCTGGCGCCAAGCGACAACCCTCGGATGTGGTTAGAAGGAATTCGATGGGCGGGCTGCATGTAGGATCTGGGCCATTGGATCACAAATACGGCTCTGCATCGTTGGATCGTGGGGAGATCCGCGAGAGGCGATCCTGTTGGTTGTCCTCGGCTGCTCGCCCACCGCTGACTCCGCGAAAAAAATGGTGGTGTTGGGCCCAAAAGGAAACCAAGCTCTAGTTGGGTCATCGAATCGCGTCGTTTTTTTGTGAACGTGCTGGCTCTGTTTTTTGTGAACGTGTTGGCTCTATTTTTTGCATCATTTGAAATTACACAACAATTGACATCGCGTAGAAAATTTAGTTCTTTTTGTTCTATACAAATGTAAAATGACCAAATTTATAAGGGCTAAATTTATTTTTATCATGCAAAATGTCCACAAACTATTAAAAAATGGGTCATTTTGCATTTGTATAATGGCCACAAACCCTCTATCTCTTTTTATCATGCAAAATGATCAAATTTTTTATGGGCCCAATTTATTTTTATCATGCAAAATGGCCACAAGCTCTTCAAAAATTGTATTTTTTCATATAATATAGGGTTTAACCAGAGATTCCCACGCGTGCAATTAGCTTCTTTTTTCTTCTTCTTTTCAAACCACCGTTTCCCACGCGTGTACACTCCTGATGTTGCGGTGGGTTTGAAATGGGCTACTAACTTCACATTTGACCCTGTTATTGCCACGGCCAAATAACACGTAGCACTATGGCTATTTAAGCCACCCTCTGCCTCTGCCATCCCTCATCCATCTGCCCTTCTTGCTCTTCAACCCCTTCTCCGTCTTCGGCACATCCCTCAGCCATGCAGTACACCGGACCAACCTACCGCTTCCCACCCACCATGCCGGAGAGGCTCTACCCTACCCGCATGTACGTTGGTCGCACACTACGTGTGTGGGTGATATCAAGGTTGAGGACCGCAAGGAACTTCACCAAGTTCTTCCTCGCGTCCGGCTACCACCACCTCCAGAGGGGATCTCCAACGATGTTCCGCGTCGAGGATGTCATCCAAAACCGGGTGGTGGTTGCTCTCCTTGCCCACTTCACCAACACATTCGACGCATTCTCCCTCCTCGGCCAGGTGTTTTGGTGTGGATCCGAGTTCATCGCTTTGACCACCGACAACAGGTTCACGGAGTACAACAAAATCTTCCACACCACGATGCGCATGCACACTCTTCCGTACCCCATCGACAACGCCCCGGAGGAGCAGTGAAAAGGGCACCCGGAGGAGGAGCGAGGTGGAGAAGACGGCGGCTAGGGTCCTAACCCTCTATCTTTTTTTAGTCTATGTTATGTTAAGTTGTAATTGAACTATGTTGGAGTTGCTATGGGCTTGTTGGCCCTTTTCTTAAATTCTATTATTAAGTTTTCTATCTATTCTATTATTAATTTGTTCCTAGTTTGAGCTATGTGGTCGTGCTATGGGCTTGTTGGCCCTATCTAAATATTGGGACTACATATTTGTTGATTATTTTCTTAGAGAGCTCGACTTGTTAGTAGGGTTCCCTTGTTAGTAACCACCTAGTGCATGCAAGCAAGCTTTGTTAGTAGGGATGAATGAGTACAACTAAGCAAGGGAGTGGCTCTTTTTTTACACAAGCCACAAATATGTAGCCACCTAGCTAGAAGAGAGGAACCAGCGACAGTGACCATTGCTGCATCCGTGGCGGCTGGCGTGCAAGAAAGCTGCTTGGTCAGTGCATCATGGCTGACGCATCGGTGCATGTAGGCTCGGTCGGCGCATCGTGGGATCGTGGCATCAGCGCATGCAGGCTCGATCGACGCATGCAGGCAGGGTTTGCTGGGTGCATGCATAGCAGGCTTTTGTCCTGGCGGCGTGCGCAAACGTTTAATGCAAGGGACGGCCCAACGAAACCATGGCCCAACGGTCGAACACCGACACCACCCAACACGGCCCCACTTGTCAAGTTGAATGGACGACACAGTCCAGCGTGGCCCCACTAGTCAGAGTTAACGGTCAAGCCTTTGACCCGACAGCAATGTCCCTTGTGCCCAGTTATGAGGGTTTCTGGCAAGGGAGTGGGCAAAATTGAGCATAAGTTAAGAGCGTGGGGATGAATGAGTTGAGCTACAGAACCAGGAGCACAGATGTAAAAATTCCTAAAATAAAAGTGCTCCCCCAACAAATTAATATCTCTCATAATTATTAGTGAGTGATCCAAGATCCAAATCTAGTTAAGTCATTGATGTGGACATCACTGGTGACGAGAATTTTGACCGGCAGGCAAACTATTGCCAATCATATCACCATATGACTCTTGTTCATCATTCGATGCTTTGTGCTCCTATCTCAGAATGATTCTACTAGAAATTCAAGGTAACCGAGTGATATATGCACATATGGTATGACCATCTCCATCTTACATCTCTCATCTCGTTTGAACTCATGTGGATATGACGAACTTCAAGATGCTAGAATGTCGTAGATGGTTGTATAGGAAGGGCACCTTTTACTTGATATTTACTATGAGAAATCACCCTAATAATTGACTATTGTGCCATCAAAGGGTGCTAACAACAATAGGATAAACATCCCAGGTAGTTCATAAAAGCATGATATGGTATAGCCTTGGGCGCCGGGAATCTCCGTGATCATCTTCAATCTCCAGTTGAAGCATCCTGACAGCCAATATTTCGTTGTCAAGGCAACCATTTCAAAAATGTTGTTGTGGCGGCACTTTGAGAAATCGTTGCCGTGGCGGCAGTTTGAGAAATTGTTGTCGTGGCGACTTCAGAAAACATTGCCATGGCATCAAATTCAGAAATTCTGTTGTCGCACGAAATTATAGCTCCTCGTCTCGCGCCTAGTACACCTTCTCCTCCTCGGGGTCCTTCATGTAAGGTTTAACATCATCACTTGTAATCTGTAGGCTATCTCTATGATATTGACATTAATGTGGCAATCTCGTGGCTCCATCCGTCGTGCCATGGAGCGCAGGTGAAAGGATCGAGAAGAGGGGTCTAGAGGGGGTGATTAGACCCTCAACAAGCAAAAGTAGAAGTTTAAAGTTTTTCAAGTTAAGGTGGAGTTTTAGCACAAGTTTAAGCATTCACAATACATTTCAAGCAATCATGACAAGAGTATATGCACCAGAAAAAGTAAAGCATGCTAATTGCAAGAAAGTAAAGGGTTGGGATCGGAGTGTGCAAACGCAATGAAGACACGGAGATTTTTGGCGTGGTTCTGATAGGTGGTGCTATCGTACATCCATATTGATGGAGACTTCAACCCACGAAGGGTAACGGTTGTGCGAGTCCACGGAGGGCTCCACCCATTAAGGGTCCACGAAGAAGCAACCTTGTCTATCCCACCATGGCCATCGCCCACGAAGGACTTGCCTCACTTGGGTAGATCTTCATGAAGTAGGCGATCTCCTTGCCCTTACAAACTTCTTGGTTGAACTCCACAACTTGACGGAGGCTCCCAAGCGACACCTAACCAATCTAGGAGACACCACTCTCCAAAAGGTAACAGATGTTGTGTTGATGATGAACTCCTTGCCCTTGTGCTTCAAATGACAGTCTCTCCAACACTCAACTCTCTCTCTCTCTCATATTTGGATATGGTCGAAAGATGATTTGAGTGCAAAGCAACTTGGGGAAGGCTAGAAATCAAGATTCTTGTGGTAGGATTGGAATATCTTGATCTCAACACATGAGTAGGTGGTTATCTCTCAGGAAATGTACGGTGGAAGTGTAGGCACGTTCTGATGGCTCTCTCTCATATGGAGAAGGGGGTGGAGTGGTATATATAGCATCCACACAAAATGCAACCATTACACACATTTGACCCAACTCGGTGAGACCGAATAGATGAACTCGGTGAGATTGATTAGTTCAGAATGTGAACGTTAGGAATCTTGGTGGAACCGACTGGAACAACTCGGTGGGAGCAATGTGCTAGGGATTAGGGCAAACCTCGTCTCGGTGGCGCCGATTGCATCAACTCAATGAGACCGAAGTGAGCAATAGGGCAACAGAGAATTGGTCAAGCCATCTCGGTGAGACCGATCGCAATTTTGGTGAGACCGAAATAAATGCAACTGATAACACGGAGTTGGCAAGGCCATCTCGATGAGACCGAGATCCGTATTGGTGTGACCAAACTGTTAGGGTTTCTGGCTGTGGCTATGTCATATGAACTCGGTGGCTCCTCATAGGATGAATCAGTGGGGTCGAGTTGGCGTTTAGGATTTTGACATATTTGTATGGAGAAAGTAGTTGAGGGTTTTTGAGCAATATCACTAAGCATTTGAGCAAGCAAGTTATTAAGCAACACCTCATCCCCTTTTAATAGTATTGGCTTTCCTATGGACTCAATTTGATCATGGATCACTAAAACAAAGATAAAGACTCTTGAGTTTTTGCCAATATGTGTCCTTAGCATTTTGAGGGGGGTTCCACATTCTCTTGTCCTTTCCACGCCGTTGTTGAACTTGTTTGAAACATACTAGATAAAATCATTAGTCTAACAAGAGATATGTTGACATTAATTACCAAAATCACCCAGGGAGCACTTGTGCTTTCAATCTCCCCCTTTTTGGTAATTGATGACAACATACATCAAAGCTTTAGGTAAAATATGTGAAGAGAAATAAGTAAAGCTTTGGAGAAAAATGTAACATGCATAAGCTCCCCCTATATGTATGCAATCATGTGAGGATAGAATATACTAACATGTGAATGCATAACATGACAGAGCAAGCAGAGAGTTACATGCATCTTGGTTGTATGCATCAGAGCAAAAGATATTATTGAGAACTTTACATCCATGTTTATGAATCCCTCTTGCAAACAATATATTCAACAGCAAGAGATCATCATGCACATGAGTGTGATGCATATACTTACCTTGTGGCCTTGAGCTGACTTTTGAGAGAGTGGACTTGAGAAAACAGGGTTAGATAAATCATGAACACTCCAAGCAAATCAGTTTTAGGGAACCACCAGAATGCCAAGACTGGGATGACATGTGATGGGTGAGTACTACAAGTACTTTATTTAGATATAGACATGTCCCCAAAGATTCAAAGATGTGCAATAAGTTCCAAGGATTTTTTTCTCCCCTTGGGCATAGACTCTTTCTCCCCCTGAATCTAATATTGGATAATGGGAGAAGATAGGGTGAGATAAAAATAAAATCAGAGCAACAAGAATTTTCAATTTCAATAGCTAGGATCAAACATATTGACATGTCTTTCCCCTCTTAAAGACATGTGACTTATCTCCTCTTTGTTAACAAGCATCTATGGAAGAGCTTAGATGTGCTCATTTGATAGGCTTTGATGTACTCCCCCCCCCTTGACATCAATTTCCAGGAAGGGTACTTCTAGAGCGTGAGCTAAGTAGGTGTGGTCCTTGAGAGTCACTACAAAGCAGCAAGTATTTTATGATGCTGATAGAGGGAAGAATCATTGAGTGGAGCTGAAGAAGATAGGTAGTAAAAAATGGGAAAAACATTTTTCCAGAGCAGAAATCGGTGACGCCGATATGTTTTCCGTTGGTGACTCCAAGATGACAGAATCACAGAGGGTGCTTATTGGTGAGGCCGAGCTAGTCCTTGTCGGTGGTACCAATGAACTATATACAAGGAATCCTTGTATTTGGGTCGAGCCGATAGGTTTGGATCGGAGAGACCAAGTTCAACCCAGAGTAAAGATTTTGTCAACTCGGCTCACTTGGCAAATGACATCTCAGAAGGTGTCATTGGTTGACACGATTACCTATGGGGCCACGGGCCCCTTGTGGTTCATCAAGGGGGAGATCACATTGCACAAAGAGCGGAAGCCATGGGGGCAGCGCGATGGCAATGACACCGGAGGTTTTTACCAAGGTTTAGGCCGTCGTGAGGCGTAAAACCCTACTCCTGGTGGTTTGGATGGTGAAACACAACAGCACGCAACGCTTGAGCCCGGCAAGGTGGCCTCGGGGGAAGCAACTACGTGCGTACAAGTGTGAGGGGGTCCAAATCCCTTTCTATGTTGCCTTGGACCTCCTTTTATAGCTCAAGGGGTAACCATAGTGGCAAAACAATGATTATCTTGTGATTAGATAGGTAACAATGCTATCATACCTAACTCTGGCAGTTCGAACAAAGTGCATTAAATGCACTGCTAGGTGTCATGTTGAGGATGAAGCCCAGCAAGCCTGTCGTGTCGCTTAGTCATCTTCTGCTTATCTGTTTTACATGCCTCTTGGATGGGTGTCATGTGAGGATAATTTGTCTTCCAATAGGCCGCCACGTGCTTAGTGGAAGCCACTTAATCATCTTGGAGGCTCGACACCACATTGATAAGGGACTTGTGTCGTCGAGCGGTGGAGTGGTGGTGTCTTGGGATTTCCTGCTTTAGGCGGTCCAGGCAAGCTTGCCGGGGTAATCTTGGACTTGTCCTTGGGGTGGCCTCAACCCGGCCAGGCTCTCCTACCCGGCAAGGGAGGCCTTCCCAAGGTTATACCTTGTTGTCTTGCATGTTAACTTCATCTTCTTGATTCGCTCCTTGATCTCACGAAGAGCGGTTTCTCTAGCTTAGCCTTGCTTTTATATGCTTGTGATCGGCATTCCTTTGTCGAGCTTTGGTTGCCGGGTCTAAAGCTCTTCGTCCATGCACAAGTCAGGGGAAACATACACCCCTGTTTGTGTACCCTGACACAAGGATTTGCAAGGAATAATTAGAAAGATTTGCAATGAATTAAAATCCGAAAGTACAGATGAAACACAAGAGATTGAAAAGAGATCTAGATCAAGTTTTTTTTAAGAAACACACAAACAAAATATCAACCGAGCAAAAGAACACTAGGGAACTTCATTTAGAAAGGGGTCAGCGACAAAGTCACCTATGTTAGAGTATATTGACTGAGGAGTCAAGTGATAGCACTTGATCACAGGTCATACTCATAGTTTAAGCTAAAAATGGGGTTACCATTTTTTGTTTAGGCATTTTGATGTATTCACATCTTGTTGAGTTGCTTTATCTCATGACTTGGCATAAATCTTCTTTAAGATGGAATGACATACCTTGGGTGCGGTGTTGATCTTGATCATGTAGTCGAACTTGTGTTGGATGCTCAAGGTTGATGTTGTCCATCAAGAGTTGGGAGCACCACTAGTAGTTTGGGTTAATCTTCCTACATGGGTTATTATTGCAAGGAAGAGCACTTGTGTATCCAAATTGACAATCATGAAATTTTGACATATGGAAATAGTCAAAGGATATGTTGAGTGAGTTCATGCTTCCTTGAGATCAACATCTAAACTATAGGAACTTCGTGATGTAGAAATTGCTTGGAATTGGAGTGACTTGCAATGTCCTAGATTAAGGATCATCCAAGTACCTACATGGGTTAGATAACATGCAAAGGTGGAAATATATATCGAAGACAATTGATCATCATCATAAGAGAAATATCAAGGATTAGTCTCAAGGGGTTCAACCCTTGCATGTATCCAAATACAGTTTCTACTCCAAGTTTGAGGCATCAATGATATTCAATTCACCTCTCAAACGGCAAAATACTTTCTCATCAAGCGGTTTGGTGAATATATCCGCCAATTGCTTATCATTTCGAACATGCTTAAGATTGATGTCTCCTTTAGCAACATGATCACGAATGAAATGATGACAAACTTTAATATGCTTAGTTTGAGAATGTTGCACGGGATTGTGAGCAATCTTACACTGGTATGCATCGGTACTATACAAACGGTTTTAAACCCCTTTCCGCGACGGCATTTGGAACTGTCGCCTAGTGAGTGTGGGCGATTAGGGGATCCTTCCCACATGACCCAGAAACCGTCGGGGATATGCCCTCCTGGCACACACGCTCGGCAAAATGAGGTCATGTGCGGCAGGCGAGTGACCAAATACGGTTATACATATAGTAGTGCTAAAAAATACAATTATACAGGCGAAATCATTTCTGGTCGTAAGTACATCCCACACAGTCAGTCCCCGTAAAACTTCCATTCGTATATACATCCCACACAGTCGCTGCAAGGAAAATGTTTCCGTTCATAGGTACATCACACACAATTTTCCCCGTTAAATCGTTTGTGATGGTGTTCCCATCGCACACAATATTAAAAAAATTATCATTTGCGTTATTGAATGCATCACACACGATGCGTAGGAGAAACTGTGTGGAAAAGGCTATCCATCACACAAAGTTTTTATGCGGTAAACGTTTGCGCAAGGTGGCCTAACACAAACAATTTTGAAGAGAATGTTGTGTGTGATTGTTCATCGATCCAGCACGGTTTATTCCTAGAAACTGTGTGCGTTGCCTTAGGTCATCGCCCATGGTATTTGCTTAGTAACCGTTTGCAATAGCAAAAACCAATTAGTAGGCTAATTTGCCATTAGCAGGCTAATTGCCCTATTATTAATAATCCATTTATTAATCTAATTGACATTCATATTAAACACATAATATATTTCATTCCCATATTAAGGAAGCGGGATTTCATAGTTGAAATACATCATAGTACACTACAAAAAATACACTTCTGTGATGATACGTGTTTGTCACAGTAGATCACGTTTCCTGTCATGCATGTACATCCATGACGATTTTATGACAGAATCAAGATAGTCATACATGTGTTGTCGTAGAAGTGTTCCATGACATTACCAAAATTATCATCACAGAAGTGTCCACTTCCATGACGATAAATCGCACGTCATAGAAGTGCTTTCGTCAAGGGTGACCGACACATGGCATCCACCGTAACCGAACGCCGTTAAGCTATCGGGTCCGGTTTTGGATCCGATAACCCACTAACAACCATGACCAATGGGGATTTTCCACGTGTAAAGTTCTCATTGGCCGGAGGAAACACGTGTTGCCTCAGAGTTGGGACATATGTCATCCACTCATTGGATAGGAGTCGCCTATGATACGTCAACACGTGGTACGGCCTAAGAGAGGCCCATTTCGGTGAAAAGGCCGGGCCTGTAAAAATAAGTGGGCCGGTCCATTAGTGGCCTACTTGAGTCGGGCCCATTTACAAGTACGGCCCATACAAGTGGCCCATCAAAGGCCCATTCTAGATTCTACAATTTCCAGCCCGTCGTCAGTTTAAGCCCGTTAACGGTCCGCTAGGTCTTTGGGCCCAATTGCGGCTCGAGCTTCTTTCGGCCTGTTAGCATCCCATCGTCAGTTCTAGCCTGGTAACGGCCCGGAATGTCTTTCGGCCGTTTCTCGACCCATTCTGCAGTTGGGCCAATTCTATCCCGCTATGACTTTAGGCCTATCCTCGGCCCATTCGGTAAATGGGCCAACTCTTGGCCCATTTTGTCCCTTGGCCTGTTAACGGCCCGCACAATAGTTGGGCCTTTGACTTTAGGTCCATTAGGGGCCCACGTTACGCAGGGCATCATTTTAGCCCAACGCGACTTTCGGCCTGTTAAAAGCCTAGTTTGCAAATTGGGCCTCCTCTGGCCCATAACACTTTCGGCCTCTTACTGGCCCGTAAAGTAAAAGGGCCGAGACACAATTGACAATTTCGGCCTACTAAAGGCCCGTGGGACATTTCCATTTATATGGCCCTATCGAGCTTTAGGCCTATTGACGGCCTGCCAAGAGCCATTGTTACGGTGGGCCACATCATTTGGGATCCACTTAATATTATTTTGACCAGCCCAATTAAGGCCCGCTTTGAGTACACCTGTTTGTTCGTTTGTATGGCGTCAAGGAAATGTTTGGGCGTGTTGGCCCCTGCTTCAACGATATGGCATATTTAAGAAATATCCTACTCTATACTATCGCCTCTAAAAAAACATACACTGTACAATAAAAAGACGGCATAGAAACATAGAATAATCCTACACTATAGAATAAAGAAATCACAGCCGAATATACCCACTAGGCATTATAGTTCGGCACTAGTGAGAATAAAGTGTACACAAACAACAAATTACATACACTTGACAAATAAAGCTCATACATCATGGACACGCACCAACAAAACTTACCATTTGAACTATAATCTCTTCAGAAAATAGGATTGGCTGGATTCAGATAGCACAAATTTCAGTCTGCAGAATATCCAATTCCTTCATGGTCACCTCAGTGTCTTGTTTCATTTTTTTGACTCCTGCATCTAATACTTGCATGTCCACTCTCAACTTGTTGTACATTGAGAATCATGTACATGTTGTCTTGCCACCTCTAGTTGATGCTCTAGAACATCAACACATTCCAATTCCTAACCATAATCATTCGGTTACGGCCAAGTCGCACTACTCGCAGATCTTTGTCTTGATGTCACTTCGTCCTGAAATGTTTCTGTAAGTACACATGACTAGGGAAAAAATATAGTTACAACAGTGAAGCGAGCAAGACAGACTATTTTGTACATGGGAAAACAGGACTAACAATAATGTTACATGTCATGAAGCAGGTGATATTTTAAAAATTATTAAAAAAAAAGGTAATTTGTGCAGCCGCATACAGAAATCTCTCTTAACTCACCAGAGGAGCATGATGTTGTGGCCCAATCCAAAACATAGACAAGTTACAAATTTAGACTACACATTGCGTATAAGTACGCAAGCAGTTGGCCATTCTGTAGCTCAATTAAAGTCTTAGGGAGCATAATGAACAGCAGAGGGATTCATAGAAACATACTACAACAAGCAAAACTATGCAATCATTAGCCTAGTATAAACTAGCTTGTGAGCCTCATACAATAATAGTTGGTTAATAGACTTCAACTATATGGCCTTTAATTAAACTGTATGGCCTTTAATTATGTCAACTAATAGTTATACACGTACCCAACATCAGGCATCATTCTTTGGGCATTTCATTAACTGAGGACAAATAAAGCAATTGGAAAGAGCAAATTAACTATGCCTGAAACAAACAAGGAATTAAACTGTTGAGTTGGATACAATGACTTACCTTAAATGGTTGAAGAGGCTCAGTGCAGCTCCTACTTCTCGTGCAAGGCTCCTTCCTAACATCTTGTACTTGGAAATCATCAATCTTATCTTCATTGCACCCCCTCTGCAAGGTGATACAAACTAGTTACTCGTCTCCTTGGGAGAGAAATATGCATACTTTCTAGTGTGTGAACAAAAAAAGGATGAGATTATAACAAAACAACACCACATAATGAAACATGCCACATCTCTTGCACTTCCACACAATGAAATGAGCATTTACTATGTCTGCACTATGTAAAGACCAGGCATACCTTCAAACTGGATCTCCAGGTACTCTTGGAGAGCCTACTTTAGTGTACAGCCAAACCTTTATGTCACCTATGAGTTAGACAAGGCCCCACTATAGTAGCCCTTAGTGTTTAAATCATTGACAAGCTCTGTTAGAGTGTTAGATCAAGAACAACAAGTAATCAAAGCAAATAGTCCTAGTATGGCTGGCTGACGCAAACAAGAAATTAAACAAATGTGTGAGCAAATCTTACATATCAAGAAAAGAAGCAAAGAAGGAGGCTTAAAGACCATCACTTGACTGACCATATTTAAGGGGCATTTAAACATCATGTGCAACATATGAACTAACATAAACATTGCATATTCTAGATTCTACAATGGAATGCACATGTATTAGGTTATGCCATGTATGATGATGCCTAAATGTACACTATAGCAGGCAGGAGTGTTTCATCATTGCATGCACAATTGAATTGCGGGTTAAGGGCCAGTTCGATTCCGCCTTTTCTGGGCATATTGTTGAAATAAGCCATAAAAGATGTAAAGAAGTCATTTTTGAGTTATGGGCTTGGGATTAATTTATTTCTCTTTGGAAGGGGGTGTTTCAGGTAGAACCTCACTAAAAATTGAAGGGAAGGGGAATAGTGAAATGACTCTGTTGTCTGCCTATATTACACTCAAAATGCAACTGCTGACTCCCGCGTCACACCTGACCCTCAAGTAAAAACAAACACATAAGCGTTCATTAACCTGCCCGCTTGCATCTCCTCTCCCCTTTCCCTCTACGTCGATCCCCTACCTGCAGCACTAGGGTTCCTCCAGCAAGCCGTCGCCACTGGTCCCATCCGGCCTGGTCTCGACGATGCTCTGTCCAGCTAGGCTACCTGGCCGGCGGGTAGGGGCAAATCTCCCTGGCTACTCCTCCCTCTGGCGCCGCCCCTTATTCTCATGGTCTCCAGCAGCTTCTCCACTGCGGTTCGTCCAACGCACTACTCCGGTGGGCACTGCACAACTACGGCTGATGCCACACTGCGGCAGAAGGCACCATATTCCCCCTCCCCTCCTCCCAGGCCGTGGCCTTGAGGTGCTATTAAAGGATGAGATCATCCAACAAGGTGAGGATCTCTGATGTCTACTACACAACCTTCTTCTTGTAGACGTTGTTAGGCCTCCAAGTGCAGAGGTTTGTAGGACAGTAGAAAATTTCCCTCAAGTGGATGACCTAAGGTTTATCAATCCGTGGGAGGCATAGGATGAAGATGGTCTCTCTCAAACAACCCTGCAACGAAATAACAAAGAGTCTCTTGTGTCCCCAACACACCCAATACAATGGTAAATTGTATAGGTGCACTAGTTCGGCGAAGAGATGGTGATACAAGTGCAATATGGATGGTAGATATGAGTATTTGTAATCTAAAAATATAAAAACAGCAAGGTAACAAGTGGTAAAAGTGAGCGTAAACGGTATTGCAATGCTAGGAAACAAGGCCTAGGGTTCATACATTCACTAGTGCAAGTTCTGTCAACAATAATAACATAATTAGATCATATAACTATCCCTCAACATGCAACAAAGAGTCACTCCAAATGCACTTATAGCGGAGAACAAACAAAGAGATTATTGTAGGGTACGAAACCACCTCAAAGTTATTATTTATGATCGATCTATTCAAGAGTACGTAGTAAAATAACACGAAGTTAATCTTTCCGTTCGATCTATCATAGAGTTCGTACTAGAATAACACCTTAAAACACAAGTCAACCAAAACCCTAATGTCACCTAGATACTCCAATGTCACTTCAAGTATCCGTGGGTATGATTATACGATATGCATCACACAATCTCAGATTCATTTACTCAACCAACATAAAGAACTTCAAAGAGTGCCCCAATGTTTCTACCGGAGAGTCAACACGAAAACGTGTGTCAACCCCTATGCATAAGTTCACAAGGTCACTAAACTCGCAAGTTGATCACCAAAACATACTAGATCATGTGAATATCCCATTGTCACCACAGATAAGCACATGCAAGACATACATCAAGTGTTCTGAAATCCTTAAAGACTCAATCCGATAAGATAACTTCAAAGGGAAAACTCAATCCATTACAAGAGAGTAGAGGGGGAGAAACATCATAAGATCCTACTATAATAGCAAAGCTCGTGATACATCAAGATCGTGCCGAATCAAGAACACGAGAGAGAGAGAGAGAGAGAGAGAGAGAGAGAGAGAGATCAAACACATAGCTACTGGTACACACCCTCAGCCCCGAGGGTGAACTACTCCATCCTCGTCATCAAGAGCGCCGGGATGATGAAGATGGCCACCGATGAGGGATCCCCCCTCTGGCAGGGTGCCGGAACAGGGTCCCGATTGGTTTTTGATGGCTACAGAGGCTTGCGGCGGCGGAACTCCTAATCTATGGTGCTACTGGATGTTTTCGGGGTATATGGATATATATATATATATATATATATATATGCGAAAGAAGTCGGTTAGGGAGCCACAAGGGGCCCACGAGGGTGGGGCGCCCAGGGGGGTAGGGCGCGCCCTGGACCCTCGTGGCCACCTCGTTGCTTCCCTGACGTCTACTCCAAGTCTTCTGGATTGCGTTCGTTCAAAAAATAACTCTCTCGAAGATTTCATTCCGTTTGGACTCCGTTTGATATTCCTTTTCTGTGAAGCACTAAAATAGGCAAGAAAACAACAATTTGGGCTGGGCCTCCGGTTAATAGGTTAGTCCCAAAAATAATATATAAGTGTATAGTAAAGCCCATAAACATCCAAAACGGGTAATATAATACCATGGAACAATCAAAAATTATAGATACGTTGGAGACATATCAAGCATCCCCAAGCTTAATTCCTGCTCCTCCTCGAGTAGGTAAATGATAAAAACAAATTTTTTGATGTGGAATGCTACCTAGCATATTTCTCAATGTAATTCTCTTTATTGTGGCATGAATGTTCAGATCCAAATGATTCCAGATAAAAGTTTAGTATTGACATAAAAATAGTAATACTTCAAGCATACTAACAAGCAATCATGTCTTATCAAAATAACATAGCCAAAGAAAGATTATCCCTACAAAATCATATAGTTAGGGCATGCTTCATTTTTGTCACACAAAATACTCCCATCATGCACAACCCCGGTTTCAGCCAAGCAATTGGTTCATACTTTTTAACGCGCTTTAGCTTTGTCAACTCTCACGCAGTACATGAGCGTAAACCATGGATATAGCACTATGGGTGGAATAGAATATGATGATGGAGGTTGTGTGGAGAAGACAAAAAAGGAGAAAGTCTCACATCAACTAGGCGTATCAACGGGGTATGGAGATCCCCATTAATAGATATCAATGTGAGTGAGTAGGGATTGCCATGCAACGGATGCACTAGAGCTATAAATGTATGAAAGCTCAACAAAAGAAACTAAGTGGGTGTGCATCCAACTCGCTTTCTCACGAAGACCTAGGGCATTTTGAGGAATCCCATCATTGGAATATACAAGCCAAGTTCTATAATGAAAAATTCCCAGTAGTATATGAAAGTGACAACATAGGAGACTCTCTTCATGAAGATCATGGTGCTACTTTGAAGCACAAGTCTGGAAAAAGGATAGTAACATTGTCCCTTCTCTCTTTTTCTCTCATTTTTAATTTATTTTGGTGGGCTTCTTTCGCCTCTCTTTTTTTATTTGGGCTTCTTTGGCCTCTTTTTTTTGTAAAGTCCGGAGTCTCATCCCGGCTTGTGGGGGAATCATAGTATCCATCATCCTTTCCTCACTCGGGACAATGCTCTAATAATGAAGATCATCACACTTTTATTTATTTACAACTCAATACTTAGAACAAAATATGACTCTATGTGAATGCCTCCGGTGGTGTACCGGGATATGCAATGAATCAAGAGCGACATGTATGAAAGAATTATGAAGGTGGCTTTGCAACAAATACTATGTAAACTACATGATCATGCAAGAGCAATATGACAATGATGGAGCGTGTCATAATAAACGGAACGGTGGAAAGTTGCATGGCAATATATCTCGAAATGGCTATGGAAATGCCATAGTAGGTAGGTATGGTGGCTGTTTTGAGGGGTAATGGTGGGTGTATGGTACCGGCGGAAGTTGCTCGGCACAAGAGAGGCTAGCAATGGTGGAAGGGTGAGAGTGCGTATAATCCATGGACTCACATTAGTCATAAAGAACTCATATACTTATTGCAAAAGTTTATTAGCCCTCTAAGCAAAGTACTACTATGCATGCTCCAAGGGGAAGGGTTGATAGGAGTTAACCATCGCGCGATCCCGACCTCCACACATAAGGAAGGCAATCAAACAACACCCCATGCAACAAATTTGCTACATAACGTTTACCATACATGCATGCCACGGGACTTGCCAACTTTAACACAAGTATTTCTCAATTTCATAATTACCCAACTATCATGAATCTAACATTACCACCTTTATATCTCAAAACAACTATCAAGTATCAAATTTAGCATAGTATTCAATGCACTTTCTATGATAGTTTTTATTATACCCATCTTGGATGCCCATCATATTAGGACTAAATTCATAACCAAAGCAAATTACTATGCTGTTCTAAAAGACTCTCAAAATAATATAAGTGAAGCATGAGAGTTCATTAATTTCTTCAAAATAAAACCACCGTCGTGCTCTAAAAAGATATAAGTGAAGCACTAGAGCAAATGACAAACTACTCCAAAAGATATAAGTGAAGATCAATGAGTGGTCAAATAATTGTGCAACTATGTGAAGACTCTAACATTTAAGAATTTAAGATCTTGGTATTTTATTCAAACAGCAAGCAAAGCAAAACAAAATGACATTTCAAGGATAGCACACATCATGTGAAGAAGCTAAAACTTATGTTCAACCGATACTAACCGATAATTGTTCAAGAAGAAAGGTGGGATGCCTACCGGGGCATCCCCAAGCTTGGATGCTTGAGACTTCTTGAAATATTATCTTGGAGCGCCTTGGGCATCCCCAATATTGAGCTTTTGTGTCTCCTTAATTCCTTTTATATCTCGGTTTCCTAAATCTCGAAAGCTTCATCCACACCAAACTTAACAAGAACTCGTGAGATAAGTTAGTATAAACCAATGCAAAAACCTTATCATTTTCTACTGTAACAAATCACAAAAAATATTATTCAACATTTTATACTAATGTCTCTGCATATTTAATAATCCTATCCTCAAATAGAATCATTAAACAAGCAAACATATGCAAACAATGCAAACATAATAGCAATCTGCCAAAACAGTACAATCTGTAAAGAATGCAAGAGTATCAATACTTCCCTAACTCCAAAAATTATTCCAATTTACCACACTGTATAATATTTATCAAATCTCAATATGCAAAAAAATTAACATTTTATCATTTTTTGACTTTTCTAGGGAATTTTTGCAACAGCGGTAAACTTTCTATTTTGAAACAGCAACATGTATACATGCAAAATAAGCATGGTAAAGGCTATCCTAGACATTTTTATTGAAAATATAGATGCAAAAAATTATTATAAATAACATAAAGCAAATACTAACAAAAGAAAATGACGCTCCAAGCAAAACACATATCATGTGGTGAATAAAAATATAGCTCCAAGTAAAGTTACCGATGAACGAAGACGAAAGAGGGGATGCCATCCGGGGCATCCTCAAGCTTAGGCTCTTGGTTGTCCTTGAATATTACCTTGGGGTGCCTTGGGAATCCCCAAGCTTAGGCTCTTTCCACTCCTTATTCCATAGTCCATCGACTCTTTACCCAAAACTTGAAAACTTCACAACACAAAACTCAACAGAAAACTCGTAAGCTCCGTTAGTATAAGAAAATAAAACCACCACTTAGGTCCTGTTGTGAACTCATTATAAATTCATATTGGTGTTAAAACTACTGTGTTCCAACTTCTCTATGGTACATACCCTCCGATACTACTCGTAGATTCATCCAAATAAGCAAACAACACATAGAAAACAAAATCTGTCAAAAACAGAACAGTCTGTAGCAATCTGTATCATTCGAATACTTCTATAACTGAAAAAAATCTTAAATAAATTGGTGGACCTGAGGAATTTGTTTGTTAGTAATCTTCAAAAATAATTAACCTAAAATCACTCTCCATTAAAAAATGGCAGCCAATCTCGTGAGCGCTAAAGTTTCTGTTTTTTACAGCAAGATCATAAAGACTTCACCCAAGTCTTCCCAAAGGTTCTACTTGGCACAAACACTAATTAAAACATAAAACCACATCTAACCAGAGGCTAGATGAATTATTTATTACTAAACAGGATCAAAAGCAAAGGACAAAAATAAAATTGGGTTGCCTCCCAACAAGCGCTATTGTTTAACGCCCCTAGCTAGGCATGATGATTTCAATGATGTTCACATAAAAGATAAGAATTGAAACATAAAAAGAGCATCATGAAGAATATGAGTAGCACATTTAATTCTAACCCACTTCCTATGCATAGGGATTTTGTGATCAAACAACTTATGTGAACAATAATCAACTAGCATAGGAAGACAAAACAAGCATAACTTCAAGATTTTAAGCACGTAGAGAGGAAACTTGATATTATTGCAATTCCTACAAGCATATATTCCTCCCTCATAATAATTTTCAGTAGCACCATGAAACAACTCAACAATATAACCATCACATAAAGCATTCTTTTCATGATATACAAGAATAGATATTTTATTACTCTCCACAGACGCAAAATTCTTCTCATTCGGAATAGTGGGAGTATCATAAGAGACTCGAATACTATAAATTGTTTCCACATTACAAGAGTAATGTTCAGAAAAAGGGTAATCATAATCATGACAAGTTTTATAAATATAATCATTACTACTTTTTATAGCATAAGTGTCATCACAATAATCATCATAAATAGGAGGCATGCCATCATCATAATAAATTTGCCCATCAAAACTTGGGAGGATAAAAATATCATCTTCATTAAACATAGCATCCCCAAGCTTGGGACAAACATTAATTACAGCAAATATATTCTCAAACATGTCATTCTCATCAAACATAGCATCCCCAAGCATGGGCCTTTTCATATCATAAGCATAATCACTCTCATCATTAATAGTATGGATAGCACCAATATTATATCAATTATCATCATCACAATGAGTAATAGGAGCAACATCATTTGGGAGGAATACCTTTCTACCTTTTCTCCTCCGTCTTTTATTTTTCTTCTTCACATCATGTGTGGGTATAACCCTCTTTTTTGAGCTCCTTATTAATGAGATTGTTAGAATAGAAGGCTCATCCTCGTTACCTAATTCATCATAAGAAATAATAGGAGGATATTGAGAAGTCTCTTCCCTTTCATTAGTATTATCTTCATCTTCTATTTGCTTTCTTTTCTTTATGTAATTGGCAATATAAGGATTTTCAATGCAATTCACCGCACAATACACAAAAATTTCTTCTAGATCAAAATCAAGATCTTTATCAAGGACAAATTCTGGCATATCTTTAGTTATACGTTTTATTTCTTCATAACCCAAAAGCAAACTAAGTTCATTATGATGTGCAAGGGAAATAAAGTCATCACAATCTTTGTACATGATACGATCATGAAACAATTTGCATTGGGATTTAAATGATCACGTTCATTGCAAAGTTCACAAGGATGGCAAAGAAATTTTAAATTTTCAGCATAAGCATCTAGCCTTTCTTGCAACCATTTGGTTTCTAAATACTTATGCCTCTTGCAAAATCTATCTTCCCTATTTGGTGTGTACTTGCAAACTCTATGCACTCCACAAAAATTAACATGCTTATAAGAGACATTTTCATCATGACTAGTTCAATCATCATTAGTACCATGGATATTCAAAGAGTTCATACTAACAACATTGTAATCATGCTCCTCATTCAAATATTTAGTGCCAAAATTTTTATAGACTTCTTCTTCTAGCACTTGAGCAAATTTTCCTTTCCATCATTCTCACGAAAGATATTAAAAAGATGAAGCGTATGAGGCAAACTCAATTCCATTTTTTTGTAGTTTTCCTTTATAGAATAAACTAGTGATAAAACAAGAAACTAAAAGATTCGATTGCAAGATCTAAAGATATACCTTCAAGCACTCACCTCCCCGGCAACGGCGCCAGAAAAGAGCTTGATGTCTACTACACAACCTTCTTCTTGTAGACGTTGTTGGGCCTCCAAGTGCAGAGGTTTGTAGGACAGTAGCAAATTTCCCTCAAGTGGATCAACTAAATAACAAAGAGTCTCTTGTGTCCCCAACACACCCAATACAATGGTAAATTGTATAGGTGCACTAGTTCGGCGAAGAGATGGTGATACAACTGCAATATGGATGGTAGATATGAGTATTTGTAATCTGGAAATATAAACACAGCAAGGTAACAAGTGGTAAAAGTGAGCGTAAACGGTATTGCAATGCTAGGAAACAAGGCCTAGGGTTCATACATTCACTAGTGCAAGTTCTCTCAACAATAATAGCATAATTAGATCATATAACTATCCCTCAACATGCAACAAAGAGTCACTCTGAACTCACTTATAGCGGAGAACAAATGAAGAGATTATTGTAGGGTACGAAACCACCTCAAAGTTATTCTTTCTAATCGATCTATTCAAGAGTCCGTAGTAAAATAACACGAAGTTATTCTTTCCGTTCGATCTATCATAGAGTTCATACTAGAATAACACCTTAAGACACAAATCAACCAAAACCCTAATGTCACCTAGATACTCTAATGTCACTTCAAGTATCCGTGGGTATGATTATACTATATGCATCACACAATCTCAGATTCATTTACTCAACCAACATAAAGAACTTCAAAGAGTGCCCCAATGTTTCTACCGGAGAGTCAACACAAAAACGTGTGTCAACCCCTATGCATAAGTTCACAAGGTCACTAAACTCGCAAGTTGATCACCAAAACGTACATCAAGTAGATCATGTGAATATCCCATTGTCACCACAGATAAGCACATGCAAGACATATATCAAGTGTTCTCAAATCCTTAAGGACTCAATCTGACAAGATAACTTCAAAGGGAAAACTCAATCCATTACACGAGAGTAGAGGGGGAGAAACATCATAAGATCCAACTATAATAGCAAAGCTCGTGATACATCAAGATCGTGCCGAATCAAGAACACGAGAGAGAGAAAGAGAGAGAGAGAGAGAGAGAGAGAGAGAGAGAGAGAGAGATCAAACACATAGCTACTGGTACATACCCTCATCCCCGAGGGTGAACTACTCCCTTCTCGTCATGGAGAGCATCGGGATGATGAAGATGGCCACCAGTGAGGGATCCCCCTCCGGCAGGGTGCCAGAACAAGGTCCCGATTGGTTATTGGTGGCTACAAAGGCTTGCGGCGGCAGAATTCCCGATCTATGGCGCTACTGGATGTTTTCGAGGTATATGGATATATATAGGCGAAAGAGCCATGAGGGGCCCACGAGGGTGGGGGCGTGCCCAAAGGGGTAGGGCGCGCCCTGGACCCTCGTGGCCACCTCGTTGCTTCCCTGACGTCTACTCCAAGTCTTCTGGATTGTGTTTGTTCCAAAAATAACTCTCCCGAAGGTTTCATTCTGTTTGGACTCTGTTTGATATTCCTTTTCTGTGAAACACTAAAATAGGCAAGAAAACATCAATTTGGGTTGGGCCTCCGGTTGATAGCTTAGTCCCAAAAATAGTATAAAAGTGTATAGTAAATCCCATAAACATCCAAAACGTGTAATATAATAGCATGGAACAATAAAAAATTATAGATACGTTAGAGGCGTATCAATCTCCTCTGTTTTTTGCCAAATTTTCATTCTGATCCACTATACGATGAATTGCTATGAGCTGCTTCTGTTGCTGCTATATGATGCATTGCTATGAGTTGCTCCTGCTGCTGCTATTTGATGAATTGCTATGAGCTGTTGTTGATATATGATGAATTGCTATGAGCTATTGTTACTGCTATATGATGAGTTGCTATAAGCTGCTCCTGCTGCTGCTGTATGATGAATTGCTATGAGCTGCTCCTGCTGATGCTATATGATGAATTGCTATGAGCTGCTCCTGCTGCTGCTATATGATGAATTGCTATGAGCTGCTCCTGCTGCTGCTATATGATGAATTGTTATGAGCTGCTCCTGCCGCTGCTATATGATGAATTGCTATGAGCCGCTGCTGGTATATGACGAATTGCACACTGCTGCTGCTGTTGTATGATGAGTTGCTATGAGCTACTGCTGCTATATGATGCTTTCAGGTGGTGCTGCTATATGATAATAACGAGCCACTTGGACCATCGAATTTCAATAAATAATTGTTCTTCATTTAAATTTGGGTCATGCATTCTTTGTTTAAATTAGGCAATGGGATCTCTATGGAAAATATTGACCAAAGTAGATTGTGCCAAGTAGATGGTATCTTTGTATTTGCATTTTGAGCAAATGGTGATGGTTTGTTTTCCTATCATATTAATTACTGCACTGGGTTCAATTTGCGATGTTTGCAAGTCAAATTAATTTTCATATGGGCAGCAAAATGAAAAAATATAATGCAATCTAGACTTTTCACTGATCATACCAAAGATAAGCTGAAAAGGCAATGAAAAGAACTGGTTGGCTTATTACATGGAGCTTATACTCACAGGTGCTTATTTTCTTAGGATAACTCGTAATAACTGTCCCTAAGAAACTTGGCCAATAGAACTGACATACAAATAACATGTCACGATGATTGCAATGGAGGAGTGACGTACCATAGCACACTGTATAGGCTCACCGCTGCCTCTCCTTTTTTGCGATGTTCCATGAAATTGCCACATACATCTTGTACTTTTTCATTGTGCAACCCTATCTGCAAGTTGACACGGCTAATTTCAGATATCTCTACATGATAATACATTGAATATCCCTTGCGCATTTTTAAAACACCAATTAATGATTGTGTGCGTAGCATATAACTAGCCATGACTCTGTCTGCTGGACTAGCAGGCACTCTAAGGGAGCCTAATTTAGTGCACTGGAATTCCTACATGCCACCTATGATTTTGTGTAATATACTGCCTCTGTTCCTAAATATATGTCTTTGTAGAGATTCCAGTATGGACCACATATAGATGTATATAGATGCATTTTTAGTGTAGATTCACTCATTTTGCTCCGTATGTAGCCTATAGTGGAATCTCTAGAAAGACTTATATTTAGGAACGGAGGTACGAGGTAGTATCATGTATGACATCTACATATCTAATTTAGCAGCCAGTAGTAGAAATCATTGTCTGCACAAAGGGATTATTGGTTGAAAATCCTAGCAAAGCATGTTGGCAGGCACAGAACAATACAAGAGATAGAGATGCACTTACAAGATCATAGCAATGCCTCAGTCTAGGATTTTGGTTTGCCAAGCTGTTAGATCTAGAAGAAACATCGTCCTTGTAGTTTTTGCCAGCTACATAACAGGTAACAGCAACCTGTTAGTATATTTGAAGTACACCGGGCAGGTGATGCTGGACGGGTTTAAAGGTGACAAGTACCTAGGCCGTGGCGGGTGCTTGGCATCTTGCTAGACGGTGGGAATCAGGTTAGAAACGTCAAGGGTGATGATGTTGTGCTGGCTGTCGGGATCCGGTAAGGAGATCTAGAACCATCGAGTAGGGTGTTTGTGGAGCGGCTCCGGTAGGGTGGACTACGGTGTGGGCGAAGCGGATCTGTGGCCGTGGACGAGGCCATAGGTGAAGCTGCTCCGATGGTTGGGTTAAGGATGGTGTCGACGATGTAGATCTACGGCCGTGGACGGGGCGTCAGAAGCTGCTCCGGTAGGTTGGATGAGGGTGCAAGGAAGCGGATCTGAGGTCGTGGACTTGTGAGTTGGCAAAGCGGCCCCAGTAGGGTTGAGAATGGTATAGGAGAAGCTACTGCGGTAGGATTGACGATGGTGTCGGCGAATCGGCTCCGGTAGGGTTGAGGAAGGTGTCGGCGACGAGGATCAGAGGCCGTCGACGGGGGCGTCGGTGGGGCGTCTCCGAGGGGTGTGGGCGAAGCGTCTCCGGTGGGGAGTACGAATGAGCCGCTACAGAAGCGATGCGGTTGATGAGAGTACTGGCGAAGCAGATCCGGCGTCGCGGACAAGGCCGGCACTGAATGGGCTGTGGTATAGTGGTGGATGAGCAGTCTACTCGTTTCTAGGGGAGGTGGGAGGGGTAGATGCGGCCGTAGAAGCAGATCCGGCGAGGTGGACGCCGCTGGCAGTGAATGGGCTCTGGTACGCCGGTGGATGAGCAGTCTAGGGTTTCGAGAGGGGAGGGGAGGAAGGTCGATGAAGTACGGACGTCGTGATGTATGCCGGTGGATGCTCTGGTGTTGTGGAGTTAGTCGTTTTTGTGGGAGGGGAGAGGAAATGGGGGTGCCATGTAGTGGGGGGAACCGGAAGTTACCGAAGCAGCCCCGGCCTATTATGTTGATTAGGGTGGTATTGTAACTGTTGGTCTCCGTGCACCAAGGACAAAAGGGGAATTTTGCATGCTAAAGACTAGGTGGCGGAAATTTTAGAAGGAGGCAGGAGATTTTGCCGCCCGCGGGATCGTTCGTATCCAGTTTCAACTAATTTTGGACTGTGCTAGCGCGAAGGTCATGCGAGACTGTGTACACGGGGCACGCGTCAGCAGTTAATAACTGGTGTGAAGTCCACCCTAGAAAAAAAGACAATAACTCGGGATGGTACGCCGATAACTTGGACGTTCACACGGGCACGGCCAATCGTACGGGTGTAGAGGCACGTTCACAAAAAAAGGGACCAAACGCTCAGCCTATGAATTTCTCGTGTAAATAGATAATTTAGTGCCATTGGTTATTTACTTTAAACATAATGCATTGACGTGTTAGTGTAGAGGCGCACAAAAAGAAATGGATATTGTAGTCCGCTACTTAAAAGTGTTACCTCATATGATTACATAGCCTCCATTTCAAAAATTGCATATCCCTTGAATTCATATATCAATATTACATATATTGCTTCATAATAGAGCCTTAAATCATCCTAGACTAATGAATTTGAATGCAAGAGTAACAATGGTGCATGTACATGATAGCTACATTGGTTGTTTGAAGAAACATCACTGTAACTTTGGCATGCACAACTGAAAAGGTTTATTTAAATAGAAAAAATGTGATATGTGAGTGTCCAATCTTTATAGCGTTGAATCGGTATTGTACCTTTGGCCACGATACGAAGTAGATATTGATTTATGTTCAAGCGATGCATGTCCACGATCGCTAGATAGTGAAACGTGAATGAATTGTGCAATCTCTCTCACACACATACATATCTCATTTCCCTATGGGCATCGGAATCACACACGCGCACTTCGTGTATTTCTCTCCCTCCGTCAAGGTTAGAATTCGTCTTTCTACCCCGTCCTACAAGTCTCTCACACAGAAACACACACGCTCTCTCTGTCGAACACGCCCACCCCTTTCATTCCGCCCACCACATCCACTAATTTCTCAAAGTATAATTATGTCTCTCACACATATGCCTAAGGTTTACTCGAGTTCCGGAACCATATGAATACATACAATGGGAATCCAGCAGAGCACCTTTTTTTTGGGATTTCGCGTTCTCTCTCTCTCTCTCTCTCTCACACACACACACACACACACACACCCGCGCACGCGCACGCGTGTACACATTGTTTCTCACTTCATTTTTTCCGGCACTTGCATACACACCGTTTGTTTATCTTCGTGATGCTTTAAGTATGCCTCGCACACATGCTATCTACCTATCCCTTAATATAGCTAGATATGTGTCACACAAACTCCTTCTCCCTACTAGCAAGATGCCCATCTGTTGCACGGAAGATCAATATGCATTTGTATGAGTAGTTTATCTTGTGGGAGAAAAGGATGAACGAGGGAATGCCTTATTTGCGAATGTGGAGAGGGATGTGGGTATCTTTTTGCAAAATGCCATAGTTTCCTTCCTATCCGTCGGATATAAATCGGATGGTCTATATTGCAGGATGGCAGGAACACCATCATCACCAACTCTGTTTTTATAAGAGTAGAGATATGTAAGTGTGTTGCCCCCTCCCCCACACCCACACACACACACTTCCCAACACCTAAGGAGTAGGGTGACAGCTCGATCTTGATACTAATCTATCGGCTGGCTTCTCTCTCAAACACACACACGCACGCACGCACGCACGCACACTACCCAACACCAAAGGAGTAGAGTGGCACCTCGATCTTGATAGTAGTAATCTATCTACTCCTCTTTCAAACACACAACATACACACACACTCGCTAGGCGTGCCTCTGTGCCTACCGTGCACACTCTCGATACGTCTTTCTCTCCCTCCCCCTCCCCCCACCCCAACAATGACAGCAGAAGGGTGACAACTCGATCTAATCATAATCTGTCAATTGGTTTCTCTCTCAAACATTGTGTCTTTGTGCCTCGCTCAGTAGCCCCTTCGATATGTAGACTTCTCGCGCACGCACAGCTATAGTGACAATGACGCTGAACCCAGTGTGCCTCGTTTTTACCGGCCTCATGTGATAGTTTTCACCCTGTTTTCTGTTAATTAACAAGGCAACATTTTCCTTGTTACTACTAGTGAATCTAAAATCATTCAGGGCAGACATAAAATATATCACTTCAACCCAATTATCGCAGTAACTATTTTCAAAGAAACTAGCTAGATGCTCATGCATTGCACGGAACATCAAGATGCATTTGTATGAGTAGTTTATCTTGTGAGAGAAAAGGATGAACGAGGGAAGGCCTTATTTGCGAACGTGGAGAGGGGTGTGGGTATATTTTTGCAAAATTGCCATAGTTTCCTTCCTATCCGTTAGATATAAATCCGACGGCCTATATTGCAGGATGGCACACACACCATCATCACCAACTCTGTTTCTACTCCCTCCGTTCCTAAATACTATTTGTCTTTTTAGAGATTTCAACAAGTGACTACATACGGAGTAAAATGAGTGAATCTACACTCTAAAATATGTCAACATACACATCCGTATGTGGTAGTCCATTTGAAATCTGAAAAAGACAAATATTTAGGAACGGATGGAGTATAAGAGTAGACATGGAGATATATCTCCAGCATGGTTTACAACAAAAATGTGCTGGACTGGTTAGCGCCGGATGCTCGCAACGCGATGACATGAGTTTGAATTCTGTCTTTAACTTTAGATTTGTATATTATATATTACTTATTTAATATATACTTCTTTCGCTACTGTACTGACAATGGAACCCACAGAGTACTTAGAATACAATATTAAGGATGGCCTAGTTTCTTTTAAACTTTCTGTACGAAATTGTAGCCACCCTGCAAGACACGTGTGCACCGTACATGCAATTAACTTTTTATAGAGGGAAATCATACACGCAATTAACTCAAATGGATTGGATCTCACTCTATTATTTCCAGCATAAGAGCATCTCCAATGGCATCCGGCAAATTTCCTCCCGCTTCCTTCCGCAGAGGACGACATCAAACGCCAGCGGCATACATTTTAACAACTCTAACCAACCAGATGAAATTCGTGCAAACACGGACTGATTTCATATAAGAATGAAGGATTTCGAATAAAAAAGCCGGATCTTCATATAAACATGATGGATTTCATTAAATTTACATGAACTAAGTTGTGCTAATCCGGCTCTCTTGGTATAATTAATACTCCCTCCGTCCGGAAATACTTGTCCTAGAAATGGACGTGTCTAGACTTATTTTAGTTATAGATACATACAATTTATCCATTCTTAGAACAAATATTTCCCGCCAGCTGGAGAGGGAGTACATAATCTAAATGGCCGCCCACAGATCCCTTTGTCTTCCTCATGTCCGGCGGACACTTGCGGGGTTGATGAAGGTCCTCGGAAGAGACGACGTAGCAAAGAAACCACCTGAATGCGCAGTCGTCGCCTTGGCGGTGGCCTTCATGGGACCCAAGTGGTGGCGACCTCCCCTGTTCTACTTCTCCTCGATGATGGCGGCGGACCCGGAGAAGCTGGCCACCGACTCATCGCTCTCCATGCACCCGGCTTCTGTCTCTGCCAGCATGGCGATGCCGCAGGTACGGGAGGCGCGCCCACAAACATGGGAGGCACGGCCACCACAGACACTGGTGGCGCAGTACGACGCGACAACGACGACGCCCGTACTGGCGTGCTCGCCGCCGTGTCGGCGTGGAGCAACTCTCCACTCATCATTGAGATGAACTAGAGCAGGGATTTGCTGAACCACTCGCCTTCTTGGGGTGGCAAGTGGCTCCGTCGGGCCAAGCGTGGTTGGTGAAGCACCGAGCGGCCTCACCCATATCCGGAGGGCTCGGCGGGCCACCCAGCCGGGTAATATGTTGGAGAACGGCTCCTCGGAAGCCATCGGAAGAGTGGAGAAAATCATGAAGGAGGAGACGAGGGAGTGGCGGAGGGGTGTGATTCTTTCCCGCTGTCTGCCTGGCCTCGTGTAAATAGAGGGTGGACGGTAGGAGCTTGGCCGGCGTCTGGCCTCCTTTAAACTGAGGGCGAACGGGAGGAGCTCGGCCGGTGTTGCGTTTAATTCCGGCACGCTCATGAACGGACGTGTGGCTGGAGTAGGTTTCTCGGTTTGCATGCGGGTTTAACGGAGGGGTTTGATGAAGGCGAGGACGCATGTTCAGACGAGCGTGCAGTGGGTGGCGCAGTACAACTCAATTTGACAAGGGGCGGCGCAATTCCCGATACGGCTTTAATGCAGACAAGGGAGGGAGTAGCGGTTCCCGAAATGTTGAACGGCCAATGCATCCTCCTTCAATTAATGCATGAGGGAAGTAATGGGAGGAGGACCGGGAAAAGAGGCTGCACGATGTGAATGCAACGCAGTTTGCCCTCATATAAAGGCGCCCCTCCATTCCAATGCATCTACCACATCGTACACACCTAAGCATTTGCCTAAGCACCTACACTAAGCGCAAAAGATCTCACTCCAGACCCATGGCGGCGATGCGCGCGAGAGGCCAGCGGCTATGCCAGATGGTCCATGACACCGGCCTGGGGCATGGCGCCAAGGATCTTCTCCAGACGGTGTTGGAGACCGGCTGGTGGATGGCCGCTGTCAATGCCAACTACGACTCTCAGTTGGACCAGATGATCGTTGCCACCACCAACAAGTTCACCGTCCCCAAGAAGCTCGCGGACGACATTGCCGTACTCCTCCAGCCCACGCGCTCGAGCTCCTCATTGCCTACCAACCTAATCGGACTCCATGGCCGGAACCTCTTTCAAGCACTGGTGGCCCTGCGACTAGCCGCCGACACCATGAAGAATGTCCACTTGGAGGTCGCGCCTCGCCCTGCAAGAATTCGTCGACCTACACATCCACGTGTGCGAGAAAATCGTGTACAAAGGTATCTACAAGGCCAGTGAGGATGCTACGACGTTGGCCTTCCTCAACCGGCTGGAAGCCTTGGATGCCTTTGCTGAGAAGCTTCTCGACCTCGCCACAAAATCCGCCGCTCCTTAGCCGCCGGTCGGTGGCCCGGCGCACTAAGTTGAGGAGGAGGAGGTCATACGTTGATGGATGCATCTTTCTTCTTGCCTTCTGTAACCACCACTGTGATTGCATCATCGTGGCCTTAATTCTTATTGTGCTGTTGCATTCTCATTCTAGTCAATACCGACATGTGTGATCCCTTTGCTTAATTATATGCATCATTGTAACTAGTACTCCATCTGTCAATTTATAAGTTGTGCTTACCTTTTCCATCAACTTCATTGAACGCACGGGCATCTTGCTAGAAACACTAGAACATGTCAGACTGCATGTGACCAAACCGACGATGCGCCAACCTAGCTACTATGTTCCCTGCTTATCTGGTGGAAATAGCCCCGCCCTAGCATTTCCAATCGTTATTTCTATCTATCGATCGTGCCAAGGAGCAAAACCAAATGTTACAATTTATACATGTTTCTCTACTTAGTCCTATAAAAGACTCAGTTGGTGATGGTGGTGTGTCTGACATCCGTCATTTCTGACCATTAGATCTGCATCTAACAGTTGTGAGGTAAGTTGTGGCATTTTTGCAACAATAGCCCACTTATCTGCTCCAATTTGTAGAAAACCCCTTATTATCTTGAAAGCAACCACATCCTTCCCTCACCTCATCAAAACAGCCTGAGAAATATATTCTGAGTGAAAAGTAATATATTAGGAGTATATAAAAACAAGAGTGATTTCTTTCAAGTTTGTGAACAAGTACTACTATTGTACTACTTTGGATTTGTCACAACGCACTGGCAAATTGCTAGTAAAAGGAAAAGGCATGCCACGTTCGTGTCGCACCCCCACACGCCCGGGAATCGGGAGTACTCCACGGCCCGTCCGGCACGACACATAGCTTAGGGAAGGCGTGTTGCCTAGCATTTTCACTTTCATGTGGGACCGCCGTTGAGCAAACCGACTATTGGCAAAACGCACCCCGCCCGCCGCCTGGTTGGAAAACACAAACGAGGGGAAGATCTAGTTGGAGCATGGAAGCCAAGAAATTTGGTGTCAGATGGGGCTCGTTGATAGAGTAGGAGCATTCCGTACTACTACTCCTACTAGTACCAAGTTTGTAATATACAACTAGTACTACCACTATACATGTCGTGGTGGGCGCACGGCAGATGCCAAGGGATGGCTAAAGAGAGGGGGAGGCTCGAGGGTGCTCGTGGGCTCTAGAGGCGAGGTTGGTATGAGCGTGCGCGGGACGCTGGACATACCCAGGTTCGGGGCTCTCCGGAGAGATAACACACCTAGTCCTGCCGAGTGTAGTTTGATGTTTGATAGTACAATGTTGCTCCTGGAGCAGTATGGGGGAGGAAGGAAGCTGGCCAAGGCTTAGGCTGCTCCTTCTCTCTGGTGTTGCTGTCTCGGTGGCTAGTTTTGTGCTTACTGGCTTTTTTCCTCCTCTCCCTACACGTGTGGGCTCCCGGGGGGTTTTATAGACCAACCCCCTAGGGGTACAATGGTAATGTTACAAGTCGGTGGGTCCAGGTTGTCGGCGTTCGGGGACCCGGGCTGGGACCCTCTGAGGGCATGTGGTTCGCCGGGTTCCCCTAGGTGCGGGCCCCGCGTGCCTAGGGGGACTGTGCGCCGTCTTGTCGATCGTCAGGGCGTGGCCGAGTCGAGTCATGTACAGTGGATCTCCGTCAGGTCGCCGCTTGCTGTCATCAGCGATGAGGGCGGGGGCACTATAGCCACGCCAGCCCTGGTTAGCGGGTAGGTGAGGGGCACTGTTGCCACGCTCCGGCTGACCAGAGACATGGGCGGGGCACTGTTGCCTTGGTCATCGATGATTGAAGACTCGTCCCTTCGTACGGCCTGGATGGGACGGGAGCTGACCCGTGGCTGGATTGCGGAGCACGCCACGGGTGGAGCTGTCTTGTTGAGGAAGCTTTGGTTGTGCCGGGTTTGGCTTGAGGGGCGATGCTGGCCCCATTGTTTTTGAAAAGGATCCGGGTTCTGTTGCCTTCCCGGGGTTCATCCCCCCGACAGTAGTCCCCGAAGATATGAAGGTCCGCCGTCTTCGGATGAGTGGGCCTTCGAAGTTTGCCCCTTAAGCAAGGCGGATTATGCGAGCGCCGTGTCCGGCAACACCCACTGTGTGCCGGTTTTCTCGGAAACCAGATCGCAGCATCCCAGCCATGGCGGGAACTGAGGAGTCTGTTGGATCTTGGGGCAATCCATTGAGCTTCGCGCGGGCGCCACGTGGTGCCCGGAAGTCGGAGGGGCCTGACAGGCCACGCGCGTGACGGGACTGGGCGACAGGCTGGGGCCCACCGCCGCGCGCCCATGGCCCACGTGCTCGCGGATTTATTGCAGCGTCCGGGGGCCGGTTGCTCTTCCCCGGGCAGTTACTGCGTGTGTACGTGCACACTTATTGCGGGGTAGTGGAACGGGCGTTTGCAGACGATCCCACTACCCCATGTTCAAACCGAGGGTTATAAATCGGGGGGCAGGGGGCGGCAGACATCATTTTTGCACGCGCCCTCCTGTCCCTTTGCTCTTGTTGTGCTCTTTGCAACCGACGCACTGCGGCGCCTGCTGCCCCGAGAAAAACTTCTCCGTCGTCCATCTTCTTTCTCCTTCCTTCGATCATGGCACTGCCGTTGGGCTCTTGGATGGGCTCGAATGTCACCACCGAGGACATCGCCCATCTTCGGGCGTCGCGGCACCTGCCGCTGGAGACGGATGTCACCGTCCGTCTATCGCGCGGCGAGCAGAGACCGCATCCCGAGGAGTCGGAGCGCGTGGTCTTCCTCACGCACTTCGAGCGCGGATCTGTGCTGCCGGCGAGCACCTTATTCCGCACGTTCCTGGAGTTCTTCGGGCTCCAGCCACATCATCTTGGCGCTGGTGCCATTGTCCAGCTCTCCGGCTTCGTCACCCTCTGCGAGGGGTACCTGGGGGTCGAGCCCACAATCGACCTTTGGGCGCGCTTCTTCTCCCTGAAGCAGCAGGACCCGTCGGCCGGAGAGTTCGCCAACTGCGGCGCCGCCATCATCTCGAAGCGGTCGGGGGTGGACTTCCCCAAGATCCCGCTGGAGGATTCTGTCAAGAAATGGCAGAACTCCTTCTTCTACGTCCGCAACTTGGGTGCGGACCGCACCAATTTTCCGGCCTTCGCCATCGCGCTGCCGCGGGTGAAAATAAACTAGGGCTACTCGCCCAGGCGCCCGTCGCAGGAGATTCTCAATCTCTGCGAGCGGGTAACGGTGATGAGGACGCGAGACGGGCTCACCGGCAACGACCTCATCGCCGCGTTCATCATGCGCCGAGTCCTCCCGCTACAGAGGCGCTCCTGCCTCATTGGCGAGATGGTAGGCCTTCAAGACCCCAACCGCATGGGGTCGACGCAGCTGACAGTGGAGCAGATCGCGCGCCGCATGAACGACATCTCCAAGGCCAACCTTGGGGAGGACTGGCGGTTCGGCAAGGTGACCCGGCACCACAGGTGAGTGTCTGGTTGCCTTACTTTGCTGTTGCGCACCTTCTCGTCCGTCCTGACGCGACGCGGGAGGTGCTTCTGAACGTGCTCCGGCATCCTTACGCCCGGGCTCCATCGCAGGTGGCGCCGGTGGCGCCAGAGGAGCCCGCGGCCCACGGCAGGGAGGAGGAGGCCGAGGCCGACGCCGGTGCTGGGCGTTGTGCGGGTAAGTCTTGTATTTTCTTCATGTATCTTGAGTTGCTGACCGCGGCACGGTACGGGCGATGCTGACGCCAGTTGTTGGTGTAGTGGCATTAGGAGGGGGAGGCGGCGACAAGGGCGAAGCCGGGTCTTTGTGTGGTGGCACGGGAAGGACAACGTCGCGCCGCGGCCCCGGGCCTCGAAGCGTACGGCAGACCCGGCCAGGGCCGGGAGGCCGGTCAAGAGGAAGCGCGGCGCCGGGCATGGGAGGCCAACTGCGGTCCTGGTCTTGTCGGGGTAAGCTTCATCTCCCGTACGCATCCGGATTGTCGAGCTAGCCTTGTTTCTTTTTGCACATTCTGTCTTCTTCCTCAGGTCGCCAATCGCGCTAGCGAGGGTGGTGGCGGATGTCGTGGCCGCTGAAGGGACCGCGTTCCGCAGGAGCCGGTTCGACCTCGTCGACTAGGTCGAGGCGGTGGGACGGGCTGACTCGGACCTCGGCCTGGACCCGAACGACGCCAAGGGCTTGGCCTGGCGGGACGGGAGCAGGGCCGACGCGGAGCTGGAGGCGGCATCGGTCCGGGCTTGGACCGACACGGCGGCGGCATGGGCGCGAGCTGGCGCAGAGCTGGCCTGTCGCGAGATGCCGGAGGGCACGGTGGTGGCGGCGATAGTCTTCGAGCCGTCGTCGGTGAGGGAGCGCGGCCGTGAATGCCGGGCTGAGGTGGTGGTCCTCGACCGGGAGGTCGTGGAGGTGGAGGATGATACCCCGCTGCGGGTCGACGTTGTCGAGCGAGCGGGGGCCGATGGCGGTGGACGCGGCACCGTCTTGGAGGAGGCGCTGCGGGCAGCGGCGCTTGAAGCGCCGCCGGTGTCGGAGGAGGCACCGCGGGCGGCGGTGCCGGAGGCCACCCCGATAGCTGGCCCGGTGGTGGCGCAGCAGGCCGTCACGGCGTCCGGACCGGAGGCGGCGACGCAGGGCGTCCCAGTGTCCGGCTCGTCGATGGTGCCGGAGAGGGCGTCAGAGAAGGTGCTGGCCGCGTCGGGAGCGGCCAGCGGGGAGCACGCCTTGGTGCCTCGACAGGGAGGACGCTGGGCCGCCATGTCACAGCCGGCGCGGAGCTGGAGCGTCGTGGTCTTCGGGCCTCAGACCCAGGAGGAGGCGGTGATGGACGCCGTCAGCCGCCGCATGCGCGGCCGTACGGACCGGCTCGAGGCCTTCGCCCATGCAGAGGTGGAGCGGACGCGTCACCTGGAGCGCGCTGTTCTGGTAAGCCTTTTCTTTTTTGCAATTTCTTCTTTGTGGGGGCATGCCAGCGCACCCACTGGGTGTAGCCCCCGAGGTTCGGGCCAACTACGTAGTAATTGGATCGAATCTTTAGAGTGTTGTCCTTGTTCTGATTTCTGCCTTCTTCAGCAACTCGACGCCTACCGGGTCGGCGCCTTCAACCGTCTCCTAGGCAAGTACTGGGAGCTCAAGGAGCAGCTCGCCGCCAAGGAGGAGGAGCTTCGCGTCGCCACAGGTATCTTCGTGCTCTTTTCTAGTGGGGGCGCGCTAGTGGGTGTAGCCCCTGAGATTCGGGCCAACTGTGTAACAGTTGGGCCAAATCTTAAGTCTTGCTTTTTTCGCTGAATCCTTCTTTTTCGCAGCCGAGGTGCTGTCCTGGCGGACTCATCTGCTCCGGGTTGGTCATCACTATGACCGGCTCGTTGTCGACACCGGCCGTCTTGGCGTTGAGGCGGTGCAGGCAAGGGCGGTGGCGTTCGCGGCCCGACGGTCTCTCGACGAGGCCAACCAGCTGCATGAGCAGCTGGCAGGTCACAAGAGCCGCCTCGAGGCCGAGGTGGAGTTTCTTAAGGCAGAAGCCGCCAAGGTGGTGGAGGCGCAGTAGGCCCTGATCGAGGCGGACCAGCAGCGCGGCCAGCTGGCCGACGACAAGGGCCGGCTCTAGGCCGAGGTGGATCGCCTGCGGGGGCATGTTACCACGGCTGAGAGGGCCTGTCAGGATGAGGCCCGTCGTCGCGAGGCGGCCGAAAAGGCGGTCAACGACAAGGACGTCGAGCTGAAGGCGGCCCTTGCCGAGGCGGCCGATCTTGAGAGGGCTCTCCAGGAGTGCAACCGCGCCATTGAAAGGGAGCGGGGTGGTATGTTGCTCGAAGAGCAGCACCTGGAAGAGTCCTTCTCTAGTAAGTGCTTTTCTTGTATTTTGCCGGGTCGAGATCCGGCCTTTCATCCTTGTTGTCCTTCTTCTGATATGCTTCGCCTTTTGTGGTAGGAGCCTTCCAAGAGACTCAACGGCTGGCGGAGGAAGCCGTCCGCTTTCAGCACGACCCGACCGAAGTCGTTGGATCCGAAATGGACCCGCGGGTGGCGTGGACCTTCTCGGAAATCATCGCCGCCACTGAGGCCCACCTGTGGGTCTTGGGGATGCAGATGGGGCGGATGTCCCAGGAGAGCACCGCGATGACAGCGGCCCTTTGGCCGGACTCCGTCGAGCCGAGCAGCTTCACGCGCCTGGCGTGTTGGTTGGAGATGGGGCCGGACCGGCTTCACGAGGGGCGTGTCTCCGCCGCTCGTGTCGGCGCTGAGATGGCGCTTCGATTCGCGTTGTCTTGGCATCTGGACCTGCAGCTGGACGCACTGATGGGCCAGCGGGCAGTCTCGAAGCAGCTCTTGCAGGAGCAAGCCGGCCGGATTGCCTCCCAGGCCAGCTACATCGCTGAGTTTGCCTTCCACGACGAGTTCCACCCGGAGCGGACGGAAGACGGCAGGGTCGTGGATGGCGATAACAACGGCTTGCTTCTCCACGATCCGGAGGGGAGCTCTGAGGATACGGGCGTCTACCGCGATGGGGGTGCCGAGGAGGACACCGGTGCCTCGCCAGACCCGGAGGCCGCTAGGGGAGAGTCGTTGACGCCGCGACGCGGCGCTGGAGATGCCTGAGACATTCTTAGTAGAATTTGTTAAGTAGCAGGTCCACCCACCCACTGGGGGTTTTAGGGTGTAATGAACTCGGGCCGCGGCCCTTTTAAATATTTGTGTGTAAATGTCGTGAGTGTTTTTGCTTTTGCCTTCCGTTCTTTGGACCAATTTCTTGCGCTTTTACATTCTCAAACCTCCCCCTCGCGAGTCAGATGGCCGAGGCTCCGGTCCGTGACAAGGAGTTGAGTTCTTCGAGAGGAGCGCGCAGGACTTGGGCCCTTCAAAACATTGAGTGCGACCGAAACACCCGCTGGGCCGGCTAGCGGCAATCGGACGAAGCCGGTTAGTGAGCAGCCGGTCGTGCGGCTGTTTATTTTCTGAGCGGCGGGCCGGGTTGATCGACCCGGCAGCCTTTGACTTAGTGTATGAAGCATAAAGGAGCTCTGGCCCATTGTGCTTGCCAGCCGACAGCCGAAGCCGGATTTGTAGCTTTAAGGGGAAGTGGGGGACTGCGGCATCCTAACTGTATCAGGAATCACCAACTAAGGCGGCGGGGTGGCGATCGAGCCGGCCAGCCCCTGAGCCCCCAGGTCGAGCGGGTCGGACCGGTGGCCAGGTTCAGTGGCATAGTGATGCAAGAAAGTAGGGACATGATAAATTGGTCGACAAAAGGCAGCCCCCGAGTCTCGTTCGGGAACCCCATAGTTTCATGCATTTACAAAAGGCGACGATACATACACTCGTGCGGCTAACTGTAAAACGGGCGGAGGAGTTCCGCGTTCCACGGTCGGGTCATTTCTTCACCGGTGGTGTCTTTCTTGCGCTTCCTTGACTTGCGTGCATCAATGAGGTAGTAGGCATTGCGATCGTGCAAGGCCCTGCTCACGATGAATGGGCCCTCCCATGGAGGGGACAGCTTGTGCTGGCCTACTTGCTCTTGGACAAGTCGCAGGACGAGGTCGCCCTCGCGGAATGCGAGGGGCTTGATCTTCTTGTTGTGGTAGTTCCTCAGGCCTTGCTGGTAGATGGCCGAACGGCTGAGCGCCAGGAGGCGTGCTTCTTCGAGCAGGTTGACGCCATCTTCGCGGGCTTCTCTGGCTTCGGCTTCGGTGTACATCGCCACGCATGGCGAGTCGAACTCGACGTCGGTCGGGATAACGGCTTCGGCTCCATAGATGAGGAAGAACAGGGGTGAACCCGGTCGATCGATTTAGCATGGTGCGGAGACTCCAGAGAATGGTCGGCAACTCGTCAAGCCAGCTGCCAGGTGAGCGGATGAGTGGCTCGACGAGACGTGGCTTGACGTCGGACAGGATCAGTCCGTTAGCCCGCTCGACCTGCCCATTGGACTACGGATGTGCAATGGTGGCCAGGTCGAGGCGGATGCCGGAGACGGAGCAGTATTGCTCGAGCGCGCCCTTGGCGAAGTTGATGTCGTTGTCCATGATGATGCTGTTCGGCATGCCGTAGCGCACCGCTATGTCCTTGATGAACCGAATGGCTGTTGGCCCGTCCAGTTTCTTGATTGGCCGTGCCTCGATCCACTTGGTGAACTTGTCCAGTGCCACCAGTAGGTGCAGCATGCCGCCTCGAGCGGTTTTGAAGGGTCCCACCATGTCGAGTCCCTAGACCGCGAAGGGCCAGGCGATTGGAATGGTGCGGAGTGCTGACGCCGGCTGGTAGCTGCGTTTGCTGAAGCGCTGGCACCCCTCACACTTGAGAATGAGCGACTCGGCATCTTGGAGGGCCGTTGGCTAGTAGAAACCGTGGCGGAACGCCTTTGCCACCAGGGATCGCGACGCGGCGTGGTGCCCGCATTCGCCCTGGTGTATGTCGAGGAGGATGTCGATGCCTTGTTCCTGCTCGACGCAGCGCTGGAACACGCCGGTGGAGCTGCGGTTGACGAGCTCGTTGTTGATGATGCTATAGGTGGATGCCCGACACTGCACTTGCCGGGCTTCGGTCTCGTCCATGGGGAGAACCCCGTTCTCCAGGAATTCTCATATTGGGAGGGCCCAAGACGGAGCCGTAACCACGGCGAAGATGGCCACCAGGGTGGGTTCCGAGTCGGCAGCCCCCAAGCCGGGTTGAGCAGCCCCCGGGTCGGGGATGGCGACGGCCGGGTCCGGGGCGATGGTGGCCGGGTCGATCTGAGCAGCCCCCGGGCCGGGTTCAGCAGCCCCAGGCTGGGTTGAGGTGTGGCCGGGTCATCAGGAATGTGGATGGACTCGGAGTCCGGCGATGGCTTGACGGATGGCTTGCGCAGGTGCTCAAGGGAGACGCCGGACGGGATGTACTATCGGGTCGAGGCGATCTTGGCGAGCGTGTCGGTCGCTTTGTTCTCCGTGCGCGGGACATGGAGGAACTCGCAGCCCTCGAAGGATCCGGACAGCTTCTGGACAAGGAAGCGGTAGCTTGCCATGTTGGAGGCGCGGGTGTCCTGCTCGCCGGAGCACTGCTGCACCACCAAGTCCGAGTCGCCGTAGCACAGGATGCCGGATGCCGAGTTCCTTGGCGAGCTGGAGGCCGTGCACAAGGGCTTCGTACTCGGCGACGTTGTTGGAGGCGGCAAAGTGGATCTGGAGCATGTAGCGGAGCCGGTCGCCCTTCGGGGATGACAGTACGATGCCGGCCCCCAGGCCGAGTCGCATCTTGGATCCATTGAAATGCATGCGCCAATGCGTCGAGTCGGGGGCGGCGACAAGTACTGGGTCTCGGTCCAATCGACGAGGAAGTCGGCCAGGGCTTGAGACTTGATCGTGGTGCGGGGCTCATAGAGGATGGTGTGCCCGGCTAGCTGGACCGCCCACTTGGCGACCCGGCCAGAGGCATCCCGACACCCGATGATTTCTTCGATAGGCGCCGTGCTGACCACGGTGACGACGTGCTCTTGGAAGTACTGCTTCAGCTTCTTGGCGGTAAAGTACACGCCATAACACATCTTCTGGTAGTGCGGGTAGTTCTACTGGGAGATGGAGAGCACCTCGCTCAGGTAGTAGACTGGGCGCTGGACGGCTTGGATCTTCCCTTCTCTGGTTGCTCGACCACCAGCACCGTGCTGACCGCCCGCGAGGTTGCGGCTATGTAGAGCAACAGCGGCTCCTTGTCGGTCGGTGCGGCCAGGACTGGTGCGGTGGAGAGCATGCGCTTGAGGTCTTGGAAGGCCTCATCTGCCTTGTCGTTCCATTCGAACGGTTTCGTCTTCTTCATCAGCTGGTACAGGGGTAGCGCCCTCTCGCCCAGCCGGCTTAGAAACCGGCTGACCGAGGCCAAGCATCCGGTGAACTTCTGGACATCGCGCTGCCGAGCCGGCTTGCGCATGCGCTCGACGGCCTTGATCTTCTCCGGGTTCGCCTCAATGCCGCGTTCCGAGACGAGGAAGCCAAGTAGATTTCCGGACGGGACGCCGAAGACGCATTTTTCCGGGTTAAGCTTGACCTTGTATTCACGGAGGTTGGCGAATGTTGCCTTCAAGTCATCGAGGAGCGTGAGGTGCTGCTTGGTCTTTACCATGATGTCGTCCATGTAAACGTGGATATTGCGGCCGAGTTGCGGCAGCAGGAATTTCTGCATGCAGCGCTGGAAGGTGGCGTCGGTGTTCTTCAAGCCGAACGACATGGTGATGTAGCAATACGCCCCAAAGGGCGTGATGAAGGACGTCTTCAGGGCGTCGGCCGGGTCCAGTTTGATCTGGTGGTAGCTGGAGTAAGCGTCCAGCAAGGACAGGAGCTCTCACCCAGCGGTCGAGTCGATGACTTGGTCGATCCGCGGGAGAGCGAACGGATCCTTGGGACAGGCCTTGTTGAGGCTGGTGTAGTCGATACACATGCGCCAGGTCTTGTTCTTCTTCAGGACGAGGACTGGATTGGCCAGCCACTCGGGGTGAAACACTTCCATTATGAAGCCGTCCGCCAAAAGCTTGGAGACCTCTTCACCAATGGTTCTTCTCTTCTCTTCAGAAAAACGTTGTAGGGGCTGACGGACAGGCTTGGCGTCCTTGCGGACGTGAAGTTTGTGCTCGGCGTACTTCCTCGGGATACCCGGCATGTCCTTGGGGGTCCATGCGAAGATATCCCGATTCTCACAGAGGAAGTCGACGAGCTCGCCTTCCTATTTGTTGTTGAGGCGGGTGCCTACGACAACGTACTTGCTGCAGCTGGGGTCTTCTGGGTTCAGCTTCACTTTCTTGGTCTCCTTGGAGGGTTTGAAGGCGGCCTCGTCGGCCAGGTCCTTGGTCGGGATCGACGCAACGGAGGCCTTGCCTGCCAGGGCGATGATCCAGTCGAGCTGGCACCGCTCCTCGGCAATGACCAGCGACTCGGCCAAATTGGTGCCGTCTCGGGCACACTCCAGGGACTTGCGGTAATCCCCGGTGATGGTGATGAGGCCCTTGGGACCCGGCATCTTCATATTCAGATACGCGTAATGGGAACCGCCATGAACTTGGCGAGCGCGGGTCAGCCCAGCAATGTGTGGTACGTGCTGGACAGGTCCACCACCTCGAACCAGATTGATTCGCGTCGGAACTGGCTGCTGTCACCGAATAGGACATCGAGTCGGACTGGTCAATGGGAGAGCAGGAGAGGCCGGGCACGATGCCGTGGAAGATCGTCCGGGTCGGCTCCAGGTCCTCGGCCTTGAGGCCGAGCTTGGTCATTGTGTCATGGTAGAGGATGTTGATGCTGCCGCCGCCATTGATGAGGACTCGGGAGAACTTGCACGTGCACCGCGCGACGATGGTGGGGTTGAGGACGAGGGCGTAACCACCCGGACTCGGCATGACCGTCGGGTGATCCTCCCGGGTCCAGGTGATCGGGCGATCCGACCAGTGCATGAACTCTGTCTTGGCCGGGAAGACGGTGTTCACCTCCTGTCGAAGGAGGCGCTCACTGCGCTTGTCATCGCTGAGGCTGGTGAAGACGATGTAGGCCACGTTCTGGTCCGGGTAGGCGTCGTTGCGCATCGCGCCGCTGTTGGGGAACGTAGCACAAATTCAAAATTTTCCTACGTGTCACCAAGATCTATCTATGGAGAAACCAGCAATGAGGGGAAGGAGAGTGCATCTACATACCCTTGTAGATCGTTAAGCGGAAGCATTCAAGAGAACGGGGTTGAAGGAGTCGTACTCGTCGTGATCCAAAATCACCGGAGATCCTAGTGCCGAACGGACGGCACCTCCGTGTTCAACACACGTACAGCCCGGTGACGTCTCCCATGCCTTGATCTCGCAAGGAGAGAGGGAGAGGTTGAGGAAGACTCCATCTAGCAGCAACACAACGGCGTGGTGGTGATGGAGGAGCGTGGCAATCCTGCAGGGCTTCGCCAAGCACCGCGGGAGAGGAGGAGGACTTGGGAGAGGGGGAGGGCTGCGCCAGAACTTGGGTAAAGCTCCCATGCGCCTCCCCACTATATATAGGGGTGGAGGGGACTGGTTTCTTGCCCTCCAAGTCCATTGGGGCGTTGGCAAAGGTGGGAGGAAAGAAATCCCATCATTTCCTTCCCCACCGATTGTTATCCCTCTTTTTTAGGGATCTTGATCTTATCCCTTCGGGATATGATCTTATTCCTTCTAAGGGGGGATATTGGTGCGCCTTGACCAGGGGTGTGGGGCCTTGCCCCCACTACCCACGTTCATGTGGGTCCCCCCATGCAGGTGGGCCCCACTCCGGAACCTTCTAGAACCTTCCCGGTACAATACCGAAAAATATCGAACATTTTCCGGTGGCCAAAATAGGACTTCCCATATATAAATCTTTACCTCCGGACCATTCCGGAACTCCTCGTGACGTCCGGGATCTCATCCGGGACTCCGAACGACATTCGGTAACCACATACAAACTTCCTTTATAACCCTAGCGTCATCGAACCTTAAGTGTGTAGACCCTACGGGTTCGGGAACCATGCAAACATGACCGAGACGTTCTCCGGTCAATAACCAACAGCGGGATCTGGATACCCATGTTGGCTCCCACATGTTCCACGTCATCGGATGAACCACGATGTCAAGGACTCAATCGATCCCGTATACAATTCCCTTTGTCTAGCGGTATTGTACTTGCCCGAGATTCGATCATCGATATACCGATACCTTGTTCAATCTCGTTACCGGCAAGTCTCTTTACTCGTTCTGTAAAACATCATCCCGCGATCAACTCTTTGATCACATTGTGCACATTATGATGATGTCCTACCGAGTGGGCCCAGAGATACCTCTCCGTTTACCGGAGTGACAAATCCCAGTCTCGATTCGTGCCAACCCAACAGACACTTTCGGAGATACCTGTAGTGTACCTTTATACCCACCTAGTTACGTTGTGACGTTTGGTACACCCAAAGCATTCCTACGGTATCCGGGAGTTGCACAATCTCATGGTCTAAGGAAATGATACTTGACATTAGAAAAGCTTTAGCATACGAACTACGATCTTTGTGCTAGGCTTAGGATTGGGTCTTGTCCATCACATCATTCTCCTAATGATGTGATCCCGTTATCAACGACATCCAATGTCCATGGTCAGGAAACCGTAACCATCTATTGATCAACGAGCTAGTCAACTAGAGGCTTACTAGGGACATGGAGTTGTCTATGTACCCACACATGTATCTGAGTTTCCTATCAATACAATTATAGCATGGATAATAAATGATTATCATGAACAAGGAAATATAATAATAATAACTAATTTATTATTGCCTCTAGGGCATATTTCCAACAGCCGCCAGCTGGAGGCGGCGGTGGAGGTGGAGGCGGCTGCCCCCGCCTGGAGCCGGAGCCGGAGGAGGCGGGACGTCGCCCCTCATGATGCGCTTGGTGATGGCGCACTACCGAAGCGTGTGCGTGGAGGGTCTTGCGCCATTGTGGTGCTTGCAGGGGGCGTCGAGCATCTCTTCAAAACTCATGGCGGGTTGCCACGCCATCTTGCCGGTCTGCCGGCGCTTTGCCGCCGGGTCCGCCACGGGCTCGGTGGCCGCGACGAGTCGGTTGTGTAGGATCGAAAGTATGTCTAGAGGGGGGTGATTAGACTACTTGACTAAATAAAAATTTATCCTTTTCCCAATTTTAGTCTTTGGCCGATTTTAGCTATCTTAGCACAAGTCAAATAATCTTAACACAATTCAAGCAAGCATGCAAAGAGTATATGAGCAGCGGAAAGTAAAGCATGCAACTTGCAAGAATGTAAAGGGAAGGGTTTGGAGAATTCAAACGCAATTGGAGACAAGGTTGTTTTTGTCGTGGTTCCGATAGGTGGTGCTATCGTACATCCACATTGATGGAGACTTCAACCCACGAAGGGTAACAGTTGCGTGAGTCCATGGAGGGCTCCACCCACGAAGGGTCCACGAAGAAGCAACCTTGTCTATCCCACCATGGCTGTCGCCCATGAAGGACTTGCCTCACTAGTGGTAGATCTTCATGAAGTATGTGATCTCCTTGCCCTTACAAACTCCTTGGTTAAACTCCACAATCTTGTCGGAGGCTCCCAAGTGACACCTAGCCAATCTAGGAGACACCACTCTCCAAGAAGTAACAAATGGTGTGTTGATGATGAACTCCTTCCTCTTGTGCTTCAAATGATAGTCTCCCCAACACTCAACTCTCTCTCACAGGATTTGGATTTGGTGGAAAGAAGATTTGAGTGGAAAGCAACTTGGGGAAGGCTAGAGATCAAGATTCATATGGTAGGAATGGAATATCTTGGCCTCAACACATGAGTAGGTGGTTCTCTCTCAGAAACAGCAAGTTGGAAGTGTAGGTCTGTTCTAATGGCTCTCTCCATGGATGAAGAGGAGGTGGAGGGGTATATATAGCCTCCACACAAAATCTAACCGTTACACACAACTTGCCAAACTCGGTGGGACCGAATTGAAGAACTCGGTCGGACCGATTTAGCAAATCTAGTGACCGTTAGGATTTTCGATGGGACCGGCATGCAACTCGGTAGGACCGATATGGTTAGGGTTAGGGCATAATGTAATCTCGGTGAGACCGGTTACACAAACTCGGTGAAACCGATTTTGGTAATAAGCTAACCAGAGAGTTGGTTAGGTAAACTCGGTGGGACTGATTCGCTCATTTTGGTGGGACCGAAATGTTACGAAAAGGAAACAGGGAGTTTACATTGCAATCTCGGTGGGACCGATCGCTCATCTCCAAAATGTTACGAAGGGAAATAGAGAGATTACAATCCCATCTCGGTGAGACCGAGATCCCTATCGGTGAGACCGATTTGCCTAGGGTTTTTTGGCAATGGCTATGACATCTGAACTCGGTGGCGCCAGATAGAAAGAATCAGTAGGGGCGAGTTTGACTTTTGGTTTAGGTCATATGTGGATGTGAGAAAGTAGTTGAGGGTTTTGGAGCATATCACTAAGCATTGTGGAGCAAGAAACTCATTAAGCAACACCTTATCCCTCCTTGATAGTATTGGCTTTTCCTATAGACTCAATGTGATCTTGGATCACTAAAATGTAGAGTCTTGAGCTTTTGAGCTTGAGCCAATCATTTTATCCCTAGCATTTTGAGGGATCCACTTTTCTCATCCATGCCATGCCATTCATTGAGCTTTTCCTAAAATTTTCATCTTGGAATGATGTTAGCTCAATGAGCTATATGTTGTTAGGAATTACCAAAACCACCTAGGAATAGTTGCACTTTCAATCTCCCCCTTTTTGGTAATTGATGACAACATATAGATCAAAGCTTCGACAAATGATAATAAGAGTGAAAAACATTGTCGCTTTGAGAAGTATGTGATAAGCAAGAGCTCCCCCTAAATTTGTGCATAGTTTAAGATTTGCTTTGGACTGCAAATGCACAAAGAGTTAGGCTCATGGGTTACTCTTCCATGTCACATACATCTTGGTGGAGCGCTCAAAATGATAATGATTGAATACATGCACTCATCACCAAGAAAAGTGAATGATCATATAAATATAAATGGGATAATGTCATCCAACAAGCATAAATGTAGCATATGATCAAACACATGATCATCCAAGTATGACACAGACATAAAGTATCTCAAACAAGCAAATAAAGTTCAACCACCAAAGCAAGAGAGAATAAAAAGCAACACTCTCTCTCTCTCTCGAAGCCTAGGATCTATACATTTTTCTCCCCCTTTGGCAACAAGTTACCAAAAAGTTCATAGAAAATGCATAGCACTAGATCGACTCTCAGGCTTGATCTTCAGGTGGTGGTGTAGAGATGGATCCTTGGACGAAGACTTCAGTTGATGTGGATGGAGCTGGAGGTGTAGGAGCTGGAGCTGGTTGCACTGGAGTTGTAGGAGTTGTAGCTGGTGCAGATGAAGTGGCTCTGGTGTCTGTCACTGGCACTACAGCTGATCTCTGAGCTCTAGGCACTCTGGCAAATGCATTAGTGGTTGTCTTGCCCTTCCTCTCCTGCATATCATCCTGAAGATGCTCAACAACAGACTGGATCTCAGTTACCTTCATATCCAAGTCATAGAACTTCTGCTCCATGATCCTCTCCAGGCTCTCCTGGTTTTGAGTCAAGGTGGCCAGCCCCTTCTCAATCCTCAGAGTGGATGCAATCAAGTAGCCTAGCTGATCTTGTTTGTTCTTCAGAAAGTACTGAGATGCCTCTTCCATTGTTGGCATCTTGGTAGCCTTCTCTATCATTGCCTTCTCCTTCTTGGCTTGAGCATGCACAGAAGATGGTTCATCTTCATCCATAACCACTTGGTTGTCCTCAAAGTCTGGATGGATAGGCATGTGATCCTTGTCCAACAAGTATGTGCATGTGCCCATCTTGGAGTTAATCAGCTCCTGGATCTGTGGGGCATACCCACAACTTCTCTTCTGGTCAGCTGATGTCCTCTTGATAGTCTCAACTATGAGGCTCATGACCTTGAACTTCTGTGGCACATCAAATAAGTGTAGAAATTTTATTGCATGGCCTTTGATCATGTTTTGGTCACCTGACTTGGGCAAGAGAGTATGCCTGAGGATCCAGTTGATGGTTGGCAGTCCTGACAGAAGATAATGTACAAATCCAAACTTATGTGTCTCAACTGCAGCATCTGGGATCTCCTTGTACATATGTGCCATAGTGTTGTGATCCATCTTATTCTTGGCCTAGACATCCAAGTCATCTTCTTTCTCCTTAGGTGCATTGATAAGATTTGCGCATTCTTCAATTCTTGATTGGTACCTAGTACCTTCAGACATCCATACTATCCTGCCATCTGGATAGAAGTGTGTTGTGGAGTAGAATTGCATTATGAGCTCATCATTCCACTTTCTGAGCTTCTGCCCAACAAAGTCTGCAACTCCACAGGCACTGAAACTGTCATTCACACCAGGATAGTGTTCCTCATTCTCCTTCATGTAGGTCCAGTCTACCCACCTCATGTCACAAACTATAGGCTTCTTGTCCAACAACACTGTCTCATAGAAATCCTGTTGTTCCTTAGTATGGAACCTGTAGTCAACAGCAGTCCTTCTCCTGATAGCATAAGGATCATACAACCTCCACTGTCTGAGGCCTGCATCCTTTCTCAGCTTCATGTTCTCAGCCACAGGATGAGCATCATTATGATCTGGAATCTTTGGCTTCAACTTTCTCAAGACATGTTCTTCATCATCTTCTTCTTCAGCAGCAGTTTCAGGCATTGGGGCCTTGTTCTTCTCAGCAGCAGATATGTTTCTGGTATTCCTCTTTGGTGCAATGGGCTTGGAGCAGCTTTGGGTGCTTCTTTGGGCTTTGATGATGTAGCCCCTGACCTAATAGCATCACCCATAAGCTTCTGAGCCTTGGGTGCTGGTGCAACAACCTCTTCTTCCTCTTCCTCTTCCATCATGGAAGGCTTTCCAACAACTCTGGCCATGGTCTTCTTGACCCTTTCCTTCCTCTTCTTCCCTTCTGCAGCAGCCTCTTTGGGTTGAGATTCCAAAGGTACTTGAGTAGAGGCTCTGGCTTTAGACATGGGAGTTATCTTTGCAGGTACTTTGGTCTTCATACCAGGCTTAATGGCAGCAGATGTGCCATACTTCTTTTTGAGCACTTTCTTCTTGGAAGTGGCATCATCCTCAACTGCCACATAGTCTTCATCCTCAGATTCTGAGGTTTTCTTCTTTCTGGCTCTGGTGGCAGCTTTGGGTAAGTTGCTTGGGGTGCTCCTGCTACCCTCATCAGAGCTGCTAGAGGGACTAGTGCCCTCACTCATCTGAATTTGCTCCTCTTCCCTGTTCTGGCTGTCACTTTGATCAGACACGTTGCAAACACTGACTGCAGACCCTGTGAATAGATATAGATGAGATAGAGTGGATGAGCATCACAAAATACAGAGGTTTTTGCAAAAGAATGATTCAAAAACTTAGTTTTAGTTTTCCACAGAAAGCATTTCGGATCAACCGATTTGCAAACTCGGTGATACCGAAGCAGCTTTTGGAACCTAAACTGGTGAACTCGGTCAGACCGAGTCACAGTTCGGTGGCACCGAGACTGCTAGGGTTTCACAATGTCCTGAACTCAGTCACACCGATTTGCAATTCTCGGTCAGACCGAGAATCACTTGTGCAATGGACTTAGCCGAATCGGTGGAACCGAGTTCTACAACCCGGTGGGTCCGAGATGGTTTCGGTGGAAACCTAACCCTAAATTTTCAATTCACCTCTAATCTATGGAGTGTTTTGACTAGATAGAATAGTTTCAATCGTGGCAAGATTCATGATGAACACAATGTGCTAGGAATCGGACGGGGATAGCACTGTGATCGAGTCCATACCCTAGCTCGGCGATGAACTCACTACGGCAGCAACGGTGGGGACGATTTCTGTTGACGGCGGCGGAGACCAGCGACTGGAGGCGGCTGGCGACGAGGAGGACGATCCGGAGACCCTGGAGGCATAGCGAGCTATGCGCGGGCGAAGGAGTTCGGAGAAAGTTTCCAAATTTTTTCCCGTGGGTATATATAGCCCGACCCTGTTGGTGTGATCGAGTGGAACAACTCGGTGGCACCGAGATGCATAACTATTGACAGTTATAGCAATTCGGTGTAACCGAAAAGTTCAAATTTGGTTGCACCAAGATTGAAAACCTAGATCGACTTAGTGATCTCGGTATGACCGAAATGGAAGAATCGGTCAGACCGAAACACACAAAGAAGTTTTGGAAGTTTAAGTCTATGACGAATCAGGGACTCCGAGTGCTCCTCACACAGAGTGGTTCGAATCTGACTTGATCAAATTTTGTGATGTAGCATGAATAGAGTTTGAGACAAGAAAAGCATAGATAGCTCGAGAAGGTTCTTAGGCATTCTTGTCCATCCACTTGGCAAAAGGAAAAAGAATCCAATCATTCAAAGCAACAAGTGGATGTCCTCGAATGAGTGAAATATGCAACCAACATGCTCACACAATAAAATGGCAAATGAAATATGTGGCAAAGAATGCACAACCAATTCTAGCATCTATCAAACAATTGGCGATGACTAGGTCATCTATATATGAGTATATTGACTTAGGGGTCAAATGAGAACATTTGATCATAGGTCATACTCATCGTTTAAGCTCAAGTGGGGTTACCACTTTTACATAATGCATTGATGTGTTCACACCATTAGAGTTGCTTTGACTCAATTCTTAGAGTTAAGCTCCCCCTAGATGTGAGATCCCCCCTTAGAGGGATGAACTAACCTTGGGTTTTGTCGATGATGACTTCATGTAGGTGTTGAAGATGTGGATGCTCAATGTTGATGTAGATCATTTAGAGCAATCCTTTGGAGTGAGTTGCACTTTCAATACCTACACGGGTTAGTCCCACAAGGAACAAACAAGGATATCCATAGACATAGAGTGATGCACACACAAGATGATGTCTATGAAAGCTTTAGGTTACCTTGTCCCTTGTTTTACCAACAAGAGGGTTTGTGCCTCCTTGAACTAGTGCAAGATGTGGAAGTTGTTTGCACTTGTTGTTGCCAAAATGATATGAGTGAAATATGTTGGCGGAGTTACCCTCAAGAACTCTCTAGTTCTTCTTCTTCGGGATCCACATCATCTTGATGGGAATCCTTGGAGTTGTAGTTGTACTTGATGAAGTAGAGCTTGATGTAGTCTTGGGAACCCACTTGACCAAGGCCTTAGGAGCTTCTTCAAATGCATCAATCTCCTCTTGAAGCTTATCCTGGCCTTTTTGCTTGTGGTCTTGTGGTGGAAGATCATCTTGAGCTTGTGTCCCCTTGAAGGAAGTAGGATCATACTTCTCTTGTTGAGGAACAAACTTTGTCTTGGGGTATTGATCTTCTTCCCACTCAACTCCAGTGGCATTGAACTTTCGTTCAAAACCAACACCTTGGTTCTTCCGGTGCCTTCCTTGCTTGCGTACAATTTCCTCAAATTGCTTACTCCTGGCAAGGCTCTTGTAAACACCTTTCTCTATAATTCCCTTCAATAAGCTATTTTCTTGCTCAAGTGTAACTTGGATAAGAGAATCATTAGTGGAATCAAGAGAACTACTAGAAGCAACATCATTAGATTTAGCATGATTATTGTAACTACTAGAGAAGAATCCTTCTTGTTCTTGTTAGTGGACTTGACTTGAGGCATGTAAGTTGATAAGAGTAAACGCTTGGCAATGTAAGAAGAACTTTTCTTACGGAGATCATCATTGATTGCCTTTAAGAACTCATGCTCTTTCTCAAGGTTGAGCTTTTCAAAGCATAACTTCTCATGAGTCCTTAAAAGTTCTCGATTACTTCTAAGATAGTTTCATGAGCTACTTAAGAGTGTTTAGTTCTTTAGTTAGAAGCTCAATCTTCTCCTTATCATTGTCATTCGTTTTATCTTGATTAGCATGATTAATTGACGTTTCATCATAGTATTCATCACTAGAGTTGTCAACAAGTAAATCATATCACCTAACAAGTCATCTTCATCACTATTGAAATCAACATACTCGGGGTGTGTTACCTTTGGGCCTTTAGCCATGAAGCATCTTCCAAGTCCTTCATTTGGTGAATCAAATATGTCGTCGGAGTTGGTTGACACAAGTGCTAGACCGACAACACCTTCATCTTGAGTATATTCGGAGTTGGAGTGATAGCTTCTCTCGGAGTGATAGTCGGAGTCGAAGCCGGATACCCATTCACCAACATGAGCTTGATGTCTTCGTTTTGTGTAGCTCCTTCATGACTCGTCCTTCCTTTCCGAATCCTTGCTTCTCCGGGATGTTCTTCGTTCATAACGATCATCTCTACTCCTCCTCTCTCTTGGTGGTGATTCTTCTCTTCTACTTCTCCTCTTGGGTTATTCTTCTCTTCTTTTGTAGGGTGTCGTACACTCATTGGAATAGTGTCCGGGTCTCCCACAATTGTAGCAATTGCGCTCTCGACTAGAAGATCTTTTGTCATTGTAGGACCTTGACTTGGAGCTTCTCTCTTTTCTTCTACTCTTGTAGAATTTGTTGAAGTTCTTCACCATTAGGCTCAATTCTTCATTGAAGGTTTGTTTCTCACTTGATGATGTGGGGGCTTCACATGAGGCTTTGTAAGCACCACTTAACTTGTTGTGAAGTTCCTCCTTATCCTTGAGTGACATCTCATGAGCAACAATTCTTCCAATGACTTCTGTTGGCTTGAGATCTTTGTAATTGGGCATCATTTGGATCAATGTGCACACGGTATCATATTTTCCATCCAAAGCTCTTAGGATCTTCTTGATGATGAATTTGTCGGTTATCTCTTCACTTCCTAAGCCGGCAATCTCATTTGTGATAAGAGCAAGCCTAGAGTACATTTCAGCGACACCTTCACCATCCTTCATTTTGAACTTGTCAAGTTGACTTTGGAGCACGTCCAACTTGGATTCCTTGACGGAGTCGGTACCTTCATGCATATCAATCAAAGTATCCCAAATTTCCTTTGCATTCTCAAGACGGCTGATTTTGTTGAATTCTTTGGGGCACAATCCATTGAAGAGGATATCACAAGCTTGAGCGTTGTATTGCAGCATCTTCAACTCTTCTGCGGTAGCTTCACAGTTCGATTCTCTCCCATCAAAGAATTCACCTTGCAAGCCAATACACACAATAGCCCAAACGGTGGGGTTATGTCCAAGAATATGCATTTTCATCTTATGCTTCCAACTAGCAAAATTAGTACCATCAAAATAAGGACCTCTACGGTGATAATTTCCCTCACTAGACGCCATACTCTCCTAGGTTGTGAAACCAAGGCTATGACCACCAAAAGCTATGGAAATCAAAGCAAATGGAGACCAAAGCTCTGATACCACTTGTAGGATCGAAAGTATGTCTAGAGGGGGGTGATTAGACTACTTGACCAAATACAAATTTTATCCTTTATCCAATTTTAGTCTTTGGCAGATTTTAGCTATCTTAGCACAAGTCAAGCAATCTTAACACAATTCAAGCAAGCATGCAAAGAGTATATGAGCAGCGGAAAGTAAAGCATGCAACTTGCAAGAATGTAAAGGGAAGGGTTTGGAGAATTCAAACACAATTGGAGACACAGATGTTTTTGTCGTGGTTCCGATAGGTGGTGCTATCGTACATCCATGTTGATGGAGACTTCAACCCACGAAGGGTAACGGTTGCGCGAGTCCACGGAGGGCTCCACCCAGGAAGGGTCCACGAAGATGCAACCTTCTCTATCCCACCATGGTTGTCGCCCACGAAGGACTTGCCTCACTAGCGGTAGATCTTCATGAAGTAGGCGATCTCCTTGCCCTTACAAACTCCTTGGTTCAACTCCACAATCTTGTCGGAGGCTCCCAAGTGACACCTAGCCAATCTAGGAGACACCACTCTCCAAGAAGTAACAAATGGTGTGTTGATGATGAACTCCTTGCTCTTGTGCTTCAAATGATAGTCTCCCCAACACTCAACTCTCTCTCATGGGATTTGGATTTGGTGGAAAGAAGATTTGAGTGGAAAGCAACTTGGGGAAGGCTAGAGATCAAGATTCATATGGTAGGAATGGAATATCTTGGCCTCAACACATGAGTAGGTGGTTCTCTCTCAGAAACAGCAAGTTGGAAGTGTAGGTCTGTTCTGATGGCTCTCTCCACGAATGAAGAGGAGGTGGAGGGGTATATATAGCCTCCACACAAAATCTAACCGTTATACACAACTTGCCAAACTCGGTGGGACCGAATTGAAGAACCTGGTCGGACCGATTTAGCAAATCTAGTGACCGTTAGGATTTTCGGTGGGACTGACATGCAACTCGGTAGGACTGATATGGTTAGGGTTAGGGCATAACGTAATCTCGGTGAGACAGATTACACAAACTCGGTGAGACCAATTTTGGTAATAAGCTAACCAGAGAGTTGGTCAGGTAAACTCGGTGGGACCGATTCGCTCATTTTGGTGGGACGAAAATGTTACGAAAAGGAAACAGGGAGTTTACATTGCAATCTCGGTGTGACCGGTCGCTCATCTCGGTGGTACCGAAATGTTATGAAGGGAAACAGAGAGATTACAATCCCATCTCGTCGAGACCGAGATCCCTATCGGTGAGACCGATTTGCCTAGGGTTTGTGGCAGTGGCTATGACATCTGAACTCGGTGGCGCCGGATAGAAAGAATCGGTAGGGCCGAGTTTGACTTTTGGTTTAGGTCATATGTGGATGTGAGAAAGTAGTTGAGGGTTTTGGAGCATATCACTAAGCACTATGGAGCAAGAAACTCATTAAGCAACAGCTCATCCCTCCTTGATAGTATTGGCTTTTCCTATAGACTCAATGTGATCTTGGATCACTAAAATGTAGAGTCTTGAGCTTTTGAGCTTGAGCCAATCCTTTTATCCTTAGCATTTTTAGGGGTCCACTTTTCTCATCCATGCCATGCCATTCATTGAGGTTTTCCTGAGATGTTCATCTTGGAATGATGTTAGCTCAATGAGCTATATGTTGTTAGGAATTACCAAAACCACCTAGGGATAGTTGCACTTTCAGGTTGTCGTGGCGCTGCGCCGGTTGGTCAGCCTTGTGCTTGTTGTTCTGGTGATGCTACTGCCGGCTGCTTTCGCCGGTCGGCTTCGGAGGGGGAACCGGCTTTGCCTTGCCGGCTTCATCCAGCGCCACCTGGATCTTCATGGCGGAGTCGGTGTTGGCGTATTTGTCCGCCGTCACCATGAGCGCGGCCATGGTGGCCGGCTTGGAGCGTAAGGCTTGTGCTTGAGGAGGCTCTCGTCTCGGCACCCGCTGACGAAGTACTGGATCGCCTGGACTTCATGTATGCCCTCGCAGCTATTCCGGAGCTCGGTCCAGCGTGCGAGGTACTCGCGATCGGTCTCCGCAGGCCCTTGTACGCACATGGCGAGTTGGCTAGGGCGGTTGGTCGCTTGTAGTTCTCCGTGAAGTTGTGGACGAAGGCTTGCTCGAAATCAACCCACGTGTTGATGCTGCCCATTGGCAGACTGTTCAACCACGTGCGGGCCGACCCCTGGAGCATGAACGGTGCGTAGTGCACGGCGAGACGACGATTGGCACCGGTGATGCCAATGGTCGTGGTGTAGTCGATGAGCCAGTCTTCTGGCTTCACGGTCCCGTTGTACTTGGGGGTGTCACGAGGGAGCATGAACCCTTTGGGAAAGGGCTCTTCCCGGATGCGTGGGCCGAAGCATGCTGGCCCGATAGCGCCGCTCTCCTCCACCTCCAGGGAGCGAGCAAGCTGATCAAGGCAGTGGCGAGCGTCGGCGTCGTCAATGGCGCGCGGGCCGAGTCGACTAGCGGCCAGGCCACGGGGGGCTGGGTCGGTTGGAGCCGGATGCCGGCCATGCTGGCCGGGTCCGCGCTGGATTTCTGGGACGGGCTCGTCACCCAATCTGCCGGCGGCTGTGGCGGCCGGGTCGCGCCGAGTCCGGGCTCGGCCGGAGTGCGCCTCGCCGGGTGGCGAGGAAGCTGTGTGCAGAAGTTCGCCGGGTCCGCCAAGGCAGGCGGAGCCGGATCCCGCCGGCTTGGCGAGCTAATTGAGGCGGTCCTGTTGGGCGTTGGCCGCGTTGAGGAGTTCGCGCATCCGCCCGATGCGCTCCTTCAGCTCCTCACCCGTGAGCTGGTCCAGGCCGACTGCAGCTGCCTGGGCAGCGCGCATGTTCTTCGCTGGGGTCTCGTAGACGGTCGGGACGGCGCCAAGAGCCTGACCGATCGCTCCTCCCCGGGCACGCACATCGGTGACCCGGCTTGGCTCGGCCGCGGCGGGCGTGAATCCGTAGGCGGCATTGCGCTCCAACTGAGTGGCGTCCAGGCGACGCTGGGTCGCGGTGAGCGTCTCGGACAGGTCCAGCATTTGCTGGCGTCTTTCCTCGAGCTGGGTTTGGGCCTCAGCGACGTTGGTGGCATCAACGTCGGTGCCGGCAGGGATGCGGAGGCTCTGCATCACAGCGCGCAATGGATCAGATGGCTCGGTCTGTTCTGCTGTGGCCCTGGCTTCGGCAGCCTTCCTTGTCTTGCTCGATGAGGAGGAGGCGCCATCGCCGGTGACGAAGACCTCCACATGGACATTCATCGTCCCGGCGGAAATGCCGCTGCCGAGGTAGAGGGGGGAGTCGGAGTAGCTGAGCACCTCATTGGGGTACTCGTCAGCCGTGAACGCATCGGAGATGCGCAGCACGGCGAAGGAGGCGGCGAGTGCACCAACGACGTCGTCCACCAGCACGACGGACTCGTCGTAGTAGGAGAAGGGCCCCGTCTGAAGCATGCTCCCAGCCAGCTCCTCGAGCTGCCCCACGGTGGGTGCCAACTATCGGGGTGGGCGCACAACAGATGCTAAGGGATGCCTAAAGAGAGGAGGAGGCTCGAGGGCGCTGGTGGGCTCCAGAGGCGAGGTTAGTATGAGCGGGTGCGGGACGCCGGACATACCCAGGTTCGAGGCTCTCCGGAGAGATAACACCCCTAGTCCTGCCGAGTGTAGTTTGATGTTTGATAGTACAATGTTGCTCCTGGAGCTGTATGGGGGAGGAAGTAAGCTGGCCAAGGCTTAGGCTGCTCCTTCTCTCTGGTGTTGCTGTCTCGGTGGCTAGTTCTGTGCTTACTGGCTTTTTTCCTCCGCTCCCTACACGTGTGGGCCCCCGGGGGGTTTTATAGACCAACCCCCCAGGGGTACAATGGTAATGTTACAAGTCGGTGGGTCCGGGTTATCGGCGTCCGGGGACCCGGGCTGGGACCCGCTGAGGGCCTGTGGTTCGCCGGGTTCCCCTAGGTGCGGGCCCCACATGCCTAGGGGGACTGTGCGTCGTCTTGTCGATCGTCAGGGCGTGGCCGAGTCGAGTCATGTACAGTGGCTCTCCATCAGGTCGCCGCTTGCTATCGTCAGCGGTGAGGGTGGGGGCACTGTAGCCACGCCAGCCCTGGTCAGCAGGTAGGTGAGGGGCACTGTTGCCACGCTCCGGCTGACCAGAGGCATGGGCGGGGTACTATTGCCTTGGTCATTGATGATTGAAGACTCGTCCCATCGTACGGCCTGGATGGGACGGGAGCTGACCCATGGCTGGATTGCGGAGCACGCCACGGGTGGAGCTGGCTTGTCAAGGAAGCTTTGGTTGTGCCGGGTTTGGCTGTCTTGCGCTAGTTGTTGAGGCCGAGTCGACGCGTCTTGCCGGGTCCGAGAGCTCGACCAGGTTGTGGGGCTTGGCCGAGTCGAGCGACCCGGCCAAGCGCATGCCGGCTTGAGGGGCGATGCCGGCCCCGTTGTTTTTGAAAAGGATCCGGGTTCCGTTGCCTGGCCGGGGTTCATCCCCCCGACAATACAACTAGTAGGTACATGCACGGCACAACATCGTAGGAACAAAAAAGGGAAGATCTTGTTTTGGGTGATTTATCTTTTTTCAGTCAATGTAGTATTAATAATATGATGTGGGGGGCACCCAAGCTTATGTCGCTTGGTTGCATGGCTACAAAAGGTTAGTGAAAAATAAAAAGATAATGTGTTTAGAGTGCACTCCCCTAAATAGATATACTTTGGATCCATTGTAATGGGCTGGCACATCTATATATATACCCCCTATATAGTGTGTGAATAACTTTGAAAGTTGGTCGTTGGATGAAGCCAATCCGACGGTACAAAGATGGCAAATCCGAGCACTATTGGCCGTTGGATATCATCTACATTCCACCAGATTCTGCCATATGTAGAATCTAGAAGACTCCATGGCGGAACTTAGGGTCTGTTGGTTCATGACTAACTTTGCCACAACTAAGCTTAGGCAAAGTGTGTCTGCCACAAAAAATGTGGCTAACAAAATGGCCACCACAAGTGTGGCAAGATTTGGCAAGAAGTTGAGTCTATGACATGTGGACCATGTAGATAGAAAAGTGTGGCAAGCCACAAGTGTAGTAATGAACCAAACACATGCCTAAGATATTGTGGCACGCCTAAGCTTAGGTGTTGCAACCTTAGGCTGCAAACCAAACATCTATACCCCTATATAGTGTGTGAATAACTTTGAAAGTTGGTCGTTGGATGAAGCCAATCCGACGGTACAAAGATGGCAAATCCAAGCACTACTAGCCGTTGGATATCATCTACATTCCACCAGATTCTGCCACATGTAGAATCTAGAAGACTCCATGGTAAGCATAATGTACAAACCACCAGAATCTCATGCGTGCAATGCACATGTACCTTACTAGTTGGTAGTAGTAAGAAACAAATTCCGGGTTTGGCACAAGCTCGTACTGCGGGAGCACCATAAGGCCTGCCGTAGGAGTTACATTTCCCTCTCGGGGCCCACGGGACCGAACTTCAGTGGCTTAGTGCATCGGCCTATGAGTCAATGGCATGCGGACCTTAAATGCGGCTAGCCCACATGTCATTCTCATGGTGGTGGCGTGGTTCGCGACTCACTCATTTGAGATGAACCGGCCGGTGGTGGCGTGGCCGTGGCGAGAGTGCCACAGCTGGGCGTCGGGGCGTTACGAGGCGTAGATGGCCACACAGGCGGGTACTACCTATAGTACAGAAGTACTCCAGCTGAGGATTGATGCCCGGGGCAAAAAGTGTCACAGCCGCTGGATGAAAATTCAATGGTGTGGAAGTACGGATCGGAGCACAGCAGCGGAGTAGGCAAACCGCGTCCAATCGGGTGAAGTTGATGGTCGCCGCAGTTCAGCTGGCCCGCATGTCATGCACACAAAGGCAGAGGAGCAGTGGGGCCGAGAGGGATGAGGTGAACATCGGGGGGATGAGGATCCCCTAACGTGAACAATCCTACCATTATGTCACTGACATGTGGGCCCCCCAAGCGTGGGTCCCACCTGTCAGCGAAGGAAAGGCAGGGTAAGGCAGTGATAGCCACGTCATAGGATCCATGTCAACGTCGAGGGACGTCATGCCATGGGTTGCAGCATCGTCGTGGGAATCGCGTGTGGGTGTGGCAGTGGTAGAAACAAGAAATGTGATGGTCGCCATGGTTCAACTTCCATGGACAAGCTGTCATGTTTGCTGACACATGTATATCAAAACTAGAGTGTTTATATTTCAAGCACGTGAACAAGTATTATTCTACTAGTACTTTGGATCCATTGCAACGCACGGGCCAGCACATTGGTAGTAGTAGTCTCTATCTCTATCTCTAGAGGCCTTCCCTCGTTCATCCTTTTCTGTCACAAGATAAACTACTCATACAAATGCATCTTGATGTTCCGTGGAACACACGAGGATGTTTCCTTGGGGGTCTCTCCAGCGCGGCATGGCCGTAGTTGCAAGTTGACGCCCCTTGAGATGCCGACGCTGAGGGGCACTCGGATTTCCTCCGATGAGCAGGTAAGATGAGTTTGATCACGTAGTAAATGCATTCTAAAGACTACTTCTGTTTCCATTTCCTAATTATCCCCCTGCCCACTGTTTCATAGGTTAGGCTCGGTGCGAGTGGAGATTGGCTTGCATATGTACGGGAGGGTGCCAGCATCAATTTGCACAACATTTACAATGCTGACACCGTTCCCGTAGAACCTTTGTCCAACATTGGGATCAGCCATGCAACGGGCCACCGCATGAATTGGTACGATGGAACCATGGTGAGATTGAACAAGATAGCACGAACCTTGCACATGGCGGTCAAAGGTGGACCATGCTGTCTGCGGCCGATTTGTTGCCGTACAAGTACGAAGACGATGTGCTCCTTTCTAACCGCATCTTCGCGGTGACAAACCAGGGGACTTGTTTCGTATGGGACACATCCTACGATATACTCCCTCCCTCCTAGTTTATTTGTTTTGAATCTTTTTGTTTTATAAATTTAAAATTCAAATCTAGAGCTCCCCATCACATGTTAAGATTACAATGTCCATTAAATCGTTGTGTGCATGTATAGTAAAGAAACAAATCTCGAGTTTGGCACGAGTTCGTGCAGCGGTAGCACCACAAGGCCTGGCGCAGGAGTTATATTTCCCTCTCGAGGCCCTCGGGACTGAGCTTCAGCACCTTTGAGTCAAGAACATGTGGACCCGATAGGTGGCTGGTCCACATATAATGCTCCCGAAGGCAGAGGGGCAGTGGGGCCGAGAGGGGTGAGCCGCAGGTCGAGGGACGTGTGGTGTCATGGGTTCGAGTGGCATTGCGGGAATCGCGTGTGGCTGTGGTAGAAACTTGATGCTCGCCGCATTTAAGGTGGCCCGCATGTCATCCACACAAAGGCAGAGGGGCGGGGCGGCCGAGAGGGGTGAGGCGCACGTCGGGGGATGTGGTGCCGTGGGTTGGAGCGGCATTGTGGGAATCGCGAGTGGCAATGGATGAAACGTGATAGTCGCCGTAGTTGTACTTCCATGGACAAGTTGTCATGTCTACGGACACATGCATTGCATACCGATCACTGGAAGGAGTAGTAGAGAAAGATAGGTGGATAAATATTTCCTTATGGTCAAGTGGACCCACACTACTACTTGTTCCAAAGACATGCACACCATCGAAATAGTCCATCTCTATCAATATACACCGAGAGGGAATAATTTTTTTACAAGAGAGGAAATAGTTCATCCTTCCATATTGCCCTGCTGCTAGTGCAGCCTTTTATTCTTCTTCTTCTTCTTCTTCTTCTTCTTCTTCTTCTTATTCTTATTCTTATTATTATTATTATTATTATTATTATTATTATTATTATTATTATTATTATTATTATTATTATTATTATTCTTGTTCTCATTTTCTGTGGGAGACGGCTTCGCAATAAGCTCTTTGGACCTTGCTGCTATCTCGAAACTCACACGGGCATTGAGGGCAGCATATTTTATCTGCTCGTACGTCAAGGGATAATTCTCCCATCCAGACGACCTTAATGCCAGCGTCTCGTCACCCTTCTCAAGATCTGTACCGAGCACAAAGTTTGCTACGTTGAATAGGGATGGTGTCTGTTTATCATAATCTTCTACAGGAATTTTGGTTCTGGTTTGTAGGTCAGTGATGCTTTTCAAATCAAGGTTGTATGGCTCCAGCTTCTTTTTGTCCCCTTCGATGGCTGCCCCACAGAAGTATATGTCCTCCCGAGACAAGAAATCATGAAGCTCATCTAGTATAGAGGGCGCGTGTATGATGTGGTACACCAAAACATCATCTTCGAGGCACAACTGAAGGATGGCGGCGCGTTGGATCTTCCCAGTGGCATGCAATGTGTACTCTACGTCGAGACCGATGACCCTCATCTCTACCTTTTCGAGGGAGTTGGATACATTGTTGATCCACTTCCGAACAACCCTTGGGTGGACGGTGACAGTGGCAACTATGCTCAACGAGCCTTCGACGAGGACATGTTGGACGCTAAAAACCTGCATCTCGATCTCTTTCGCCATTTGGAACCGCTGGAATGGAGGGCTATGGTTTGGAGAATTAGGATTAGATGGCTAGTCTAACTGAAGTAGATGATTATTTAAAGGGGCTTCGGAATTACTCCAGGAGTATGTGAAGAGGTTAAAACAATGTGAACACGGTGGGGTTTGGATGCAAATGAAGACGAAGGGGATGTGAAGAAGCCGAGGAAAATCGGTTCTGGATGGAGAAGTAAATGGGAGAAGTGGCATGCAGGCAGTTGATTAGACGGCTAGGTACACTAAACAAAAAGGCTATGCGGGTAGACTGAGGAGTCGTACCTGTTCGTGTACGTGCCCATCCTTCCTGATAGGTGGGACCTGTGCAAACAGATAAAAAATGTGTCATAGCTGATTCAGATGGATATTAGCGCATGCATGGGAGACACAACATTCTCTGGTTAAGGAATACACGGTTATCCTCATCAAAAAAGAAAAGGCCCATCTTCGCGCTTCCGCATGCACGAGAATTTGGTTCTGCTCACAATATGGATGATACCTGGAGGATGAAGTGAACAAGCCTGCTATCACGGGAGACCTATTTCCGCTATACAGTACTGGAGTACTCATGTTCCTACTACTACTACTACTACTACTACTACTACTACTACTACTACTACTAGTAGTAGTAGTAGTAGTAGTAGTAGTACAACTGTGGTACACTTGGTGGTCAAAATACTATTCATCTGGTCCTCACAGTGAAGTGACAACACCCTGAGCCTGACACTAGTCCAGGCGGCGTGTTCGGGTTACCAAAGTCAGCCTCAACCTATGCACTGTGCAGTCTGTCACCGCCGCTGTACAACACATTAGCATGACTCGCCTCGTCTCCCTCTCCCCGACCATAGCACCACTCCATCTCCATCTCCATCTCCGTCTCCATCTCACTGTGCCCCCGTGTACCATCAGCTCGCTTGCCTCCCCCAGTACCACTATTCCCTCGCACCCAGCACCGACAGCCTTCTCCCCCGTAAATCAAGCCCCCAAAAAACCCCACCTTCCAAACTCCACCATGGCCGAACGCGATTGGAGCAATCTCCCCAGTGACATCCTCGACCTCTGTTGTTTGTGTATGGATATGTTGAGCGCCCTGCGGCTGGCTGCATGCTCGAGGGACATGCACACGGCCATCGTCGAAGCGAGGCCTAACCTTTTCAAGACACCCTGCTTGTTGCTATCTGGTCTTGCGAGATTGGCTCACCATGATACGGAGGTGTACATGATGCCCCTCGACTTCAATATGATCTCCATTAGCCAAAACTTCTTTGCAGGTATGTAGTGGGTCGCCATACATCATTTCCCTCGACTTTGATCCGATCACCATCGCCCGAAACTTCTTGGTAGGTATGTACTGGGTCGGCATGAACTCCCACTAGATGGATGCCTTCAGAGAAGACGGTAAAAAGTTGGTGCTCGTCAACTTCCAGACCTCCCATGAGATTATCCTTCCTCCATTGGATTATATAGAGTTTTACCATCGCGGTCTAAGTCATCTAGATTACCACGTCAGTTGGACGGACCTTATTTTGCAGAAGATTGTAATATGCCGAGTGCCCACACGACATGCGAATTACCCAAACTTCAAGCAAATTACCTTGTTTGCCTGCGGACTCGCCTATCTTTATGCTGGTGCCTTCTTTAGCTGGAGACAACTCAGCTTGCAGTGGATCATCATCAAAGCTGATACACACTTCTGTGATGCTATTGAACACAATGGCATCATCTACGTGATCGACAAAGCAGATGGCACCACGTATTGCTGGGATGGCGCGTGTAAGTTGTTTCCATCTCATGTTAATGATGACGCCATGACACTGTTTGAACTTTTTGTGATGATTGGCATATCCCTGTTTGAGCAGAATTTGAGTAGAACTATGGAAATGTATTAGAAATGCCTTAATCAACTATATTTGGAATGAGTTAATTCATGCGATAGTGACCATGTCATTACATCCAATTGGTACCCCTGAATAATCAAACGGTTAGGAATATATGGGTATTCTCCTTATTTTATAGTAATCTATATACTACTACTAAATATGAGTGTGTATCAATGGACATGTTAGTTTCCTCATTTTCATGATGTAGAAACATGCACCACACTGTTGGTTTCATCTAACCATACATTAGGGAAGAAAATGTGCATATGGAGAACTCTATATTTGGAAGTAGTGAAATCCTGTAACGCTTACCATGTGTACATACCTATATTCGCCCTTCAGCAATCAATGGCTAGAATAATATCCTCACAAAAAATTTGCCCACAGAACACGAGTATATAACAATGCATGGTCTATTAGTTACCTTGAAGAATTTGTTTGTGAGGATAGAACATGATTACATAACATGCATGACATGGTAGTTTCCTGTGAAGAATCGATTGCGAGATAACATGAGTATAACCATGCATGGCGCTTCTATATTTTTGAACCCAATATACATTTCCTTGTATTTTCCTCCCAGTTCCAACAGGGACATATCAATGTTGTTTCTTGTATTATCCTACTCATACTCTGAACAATGTTGATCTTACATTAACAATGCATGTCCTTTTTTATATGATGCAGTGTCCCTACAGTTACTGCCATTTGTAATCACACCACCTTTGCCAAAAATAGGGAAGCACAACTGGTTCCTCGCTTGATCAGACGATGGCAAAAGACTGATGATCATTCAGACACAAGAGTCGGAAAAGTTATATTGCAAAAACCCCATCGTATACAAGCACCATGGAATACGTGAGTATCCGGACAGTGGTTGTTATGTCTATGAGCAGGATACTGGCTTGTTGGGGCCATCAGGATTTTTTAGTTGGAGGCGGGTATACAGCCTTGGTTCACACTCTCTTTTTCTCGGACTCGATTATCCGATTAACTAGGAGATCACCATTGGCAAGGACCTTGATGGCTGAGAGGCTCTGTTTGCTATGGAAAACTGTGTCTACACGGCGAGCCCTAGGAGTTCAGGAGCAAATTCCCCTGATTGTCAACGATACAGCCTGCAGCCAAAAGAAGGTGAGAATGACAAAGGCATCCGAATTAACCTTGATCCTTGGATGTCTCAATTATGTAGGCAGTGATGTGGTTCAAGCCTTCAGGTTGATAGGTAATTCGGTTGTTGCATCGAAAGGGTGGAGTACTGGTGTCTCCGGATCACTGGTCGCTAAAGTGGGGCTGCAAATTATGATGGTGTTGGGTCATCTCTTCAAATAACTTTGTTGTCTTTGCTGCTTGTTCTGGATGGGTAGTTCTTCTTTTGTTATGCATATTCCTTGTCATTTGGTCATCCTCGTCTATGTCACTCTTACTATGTAATAGTTGCCTCTGTTTAGAAGGTCATTCTCGTCTGGATCACAAGAGTTTGAGCGCTGCAGATGGGTGCGTTTTGGTGGTGTAGCAAGACTTCTTATGAACTATCATGTCTTGTTGTTTATGTCAGTAGTAGTCACTAGTCAGTGTTTGAATGTTGTATATATCGTTGTTTCGAACTGTTTATTGTCTTGAACTACTGGTGGGCTAAATGAGGGCATCACCATTCTCCAGTTTTCAGAGTATATCTACTTTTTCCAAGTTATATAATTTGAGCTCAGTGTCTTTTCGATGATGTACACTTGTTTGGGCCAGTGAGGTGTCGTTGAATATGGGCCGAGTAGTAACACAATGCCAAACAGGCCAATTATGACTCTCAGACCGGGCTCTCAAAAGATCCTCAAAAAAAGGCCGAGCTCTCCAAAAAAGAAAGAATAAGGACTCTTAGGCCGACATGTGGGCGCCACTGGTGTTTTTGTGCGCTTGCGCGTGGAGAGCATATTGGCGCGTGTTCGAAATTCATGCTACCTTTTCATCCCCCAATCTCCCCCCCACCTCTGGAATCTCGAGTCCTACTCCAGTTCCCCCAAATCCCCCTCCTATACTCCCTGTACTGCACTATCATGTTGCCGGTCAACGCGGATCTCCAAGCCGGAGATCCTGAGGTCCGACCTGCCTTCGGTCGCTGCGTGCTTCGCTCAATAGTGGCATGGCGGCGCTTGACGACCAGTTTGCCGGCAAAGTGCTCATGGTAACCATCAATGGCTACCGGCCTCCTGTCTTGCCAGACGACCTTGTCAAAGCTCTTGGCATTGCGCACGGCATCCAAATAAGTGACTTGCTCGTCGAAGTCTGTCTGCCACCAGCTGATTTCTTCGTCAGGTTCCGGACAACTTTCGACTGCAATCATGTGTTCGAATCTTCCCGGCGTTTGTTCTGCGATGGCGCGCTGGTGAGCTTTGATCGGTGGCACCCAGGATGGGGCTCGGTGCTCTTTGAGCTTGAGGTTTTAACAAAGCTTACCTTCCATGGCATGCCTCGACGTGCTTGGAACAGCGAGTCCATGAATGAGCTTATCAACGACCTTGGAGGTGAGCCCGTAAGTATGTCTGTTCCTCCACACAGCTGGGCTCTGACGGTTATGGCATGGATGAAGAAGCCGTCCACCATACCGAAGGTGGTTGGTGTTGAGATATCGGTGCAGGAACCGGGGTTGTACTATTCGTCGCCACCAAGGCCGCTGCGGACCATGTTAGGGATGTACCTGTATCGAGCGTTCGTGCATGTCGAAGAAGTGGTCAATCCATCAATCGAAGTCCTGCCGCCGCCGCTGGTGCCAGGGTCCGTCGACGACGACCATTACAGGAGTCAACGTCAGACTTTCCCCGTGTTGCTCGGAACGATGGATGGCACAGGGCCTACTCCATCGTGCGGCGGAGGCCACTGCTTCTTTGGGAGAAGAGGCAGGGTTGGCTGCCTGGATGTGCTCTAATTTGAGGTAACAACTGAATCTTGTCAGATACTAGTTAAATCCGAGCTATGGGTGTGAAGCACTAATGTTCCAGTACATTTGATTCTGACATGTTCTAATTTTGTAGCTGAACTTTTTTTAGAAAGGGCTATATGTCAACTTAATGTGCTACTAGAATTTATTGTGTTGTGTGTCTGTTTTATTTGCACAGCATTCAAGATATTTCCCCGTCATTGATAAAGATGATGAACCGTTATGTACGAGTTCGTTGGTTTCAACATAGCCCTACCCGTAGCAATCCACTGCTTCCATCCTGATTGTGCTGCCTGCGTGAAATTTTTGTATGCAAGTTCAGTGTGCTATGATGTTCTATATGATTGTGTCAACTATATAAGTTTTAATTGAGCATCAGCAATGCATATGGTTGAAGGATGTATTTACGAGCATCAACCGATGGGTCTCTCTCTCTCTCTCTCTCTCTCTCTCTCACACACACACACACAGACACACGCACAGACGCACAAGTGGGACCCGTTGAATTATTTCTTTGCTCGTGACAGCTTTTAATTAGGTTCCACTGTAATCTAACTTTTTTCTTAAGTTATTAATTGAGCCCGGTGACTTTAAAAAGTTGTACAAAAGCCTTGTTTGGGCCTTTCCGGCATCGCTGGATGTGAGCTGAGTAGCCATGTTAGGTTGTATTGTACTACATAGGCCTTTTTTTCAACATCAGCAATGCAACTGGGCCGACAGTTGTACACAACATCCGGGTTAACTTGTTATTCTCCGCCCCGCTGGGCTGCAAACTTTCCTAGGCGTTATGCATTAGGCTTAACAAGAAAATGGACTTTAAGAAATAATAAATGGGATGTAATTATAATAACTGGGCAGTAACTATAAAAGAATGCACCAAACGCATAATTAGTTTTAAAAATATATTATTTTTGGAATTTGAAAATTATAATTTCATTACTTGTTGCGTGCGCAATATTTCGTTGGATTTTAACATAATACAACTTTATTTTTAAATTATATTTAATCTGACTAGAAATTTCGGATAAAAATATTTCGGATCCCATCAAAATGTGGGATTTTTTTTTGAATTTTGTTTTGATCGGTTGGTTGAAATTATTGATCGTTGTCCTAGCTAGAAAATGGGCTGTACTTTTAAAAAACTGTAAATGGGTTGTAGTAAATTCCATTAGAATTAAAAAATGGGTTGTACATTCTTACAAATCCCAAATGGGCTATATGTTCTCTTCCACACACTTGTGGGCCTTCTAAGTTGACGCGTCCCCTAAAAAAACTAAGTTGACGCGTATGCAAGGCTTTGTCAACAACACACGGTTCTAGCAGTTGTGGCCGTTGGGTGTCCATCCAATGGATGTCATGCTTCTTCTTCAATCTCGGATGTTCTTGCTTCAGCCGCCCAAAAAATGATTCCTCCCCCTGACATCTGGGATGCACTGTTTTGGAGGCTGGCCTGTGAGCCTACTAAGTTGATGCATACCAAGGGCTTTCTCAACTTAGTCAATATAAATGATTCTAGCTGTAGTGACCGTACGATGTCCATCCAACGGCTGTAGTGCTTCTTCAACCTATGGTCTTCTTGCTCCAGCCGCCCAAAGCAGCGCCGGTCGTGCCGCGTGCTCCTGCCTCCCATGGCCGGCTGTGATGCCGCGGAGGCCACACACCCCCTACTACTCCCACCGCTGGCCAGGCCATCCCTCTACTCACCCACACCCCTTGTTATTCTGCGGCGACGACGGCCTCACACCGCAGCCGAACTAGTGAACGCTCGTACTCCTCTCCGTGCGGGCTTCCACTGCCGCGTCTTCCTCGGCTCTGCGTTGTCCCCTTCCTAGGCCTCGCCTTCGTCCACTGCCCTGGTGCTCTCGATGCAGCATGGTCAACATGGTCAAGGAACGACTTCCATCGTAAGAGTACCATATGTGGAGAGGCTGACAGCTGGGTCCACGGCAGCCGCAAGGAAGTGCCTCCTTATTACGCGCAAATTAATGATTCCTCCACCTGACAGCAGGGACCCACCGAACGGGCCACCGTACTTCGTAAAAAATGTTTCCCCCTGACAGCTGGGACCCACCAGCTACATCTTCACACGCAAGGAAATGCGTCCATATTACGGGCAAAAAAATTGATTCGCCCCCTGACTGCTAGGATCCACCAGCTACATCTTCGCATGCAAGGAAGTGCGTCCATATTACAGGCAAAAAATGATTCGCCCCCCTGACTGCTGGGACCCACCAGCTTTCGCACGTAAGGAAGTGCCTGACAGTCAGGACCCACCTGGTCGAAGCGTACGTAGCGTTGTCATTCTGGTCGCGAACGTGTACGTACATATGGGTCGATATAGAGGCTCGCACATGTCGTAGTAGAGGCGCGCATGTGTCGTAGTAGTGGTGTGCCCATAGCATATACATGTACGTACAACGGCCAGGTGCAAGAAAGTAAATACGGCCACCTACGTACATACGAGCGGGGTCTCGAACACCTACTCGTGCATAAGTATGGCCAGGGATCGTGTACATGGCTGGGTTGGAACGGAGAAACTGCGTCATCATCGTGTTCATGGGGAGCCAACCGGATGGGTCGGAACAGAATGCGTCGTCGTGTTCGTCAGGAGGGCTTGGACGGAACAGCCGATGGAAACGAGGCCTGGCGTACCGCACAACGGAGGAAACGGCCATGTGTTCAACCGGCCACGGTCGATACGAGATCCTATTCAACGGGGGGGTCTGGCGTACCGCAAAACGGAGGAAATGGACTTCTGTTGGACCTCCTATGATCGAAACGGGGTCCTGTTGATCGGGAGGGGTGTGGCGTACCGCAAAACGGAGGAAACAGACTTGTGTTGGAGCGCTACGGTCGAAACGGGGGTCCTGTTCATCGGGAGGGGTGTGGCGTACCGCAAAACGGGACTCCACGGGATATTGTTCGTCTCCACCGTCGACCTCCTCCAGCCTCAACGGACTACTGTTCATCCACCGTCGACCTCCTCTAGCCTCCACCTGCGACTATTCATCCACGGGCTCCTGTTCATCCAGCCTACACCGTGTGCTACTCCATCAGCTACTGTTCAACCAGCCCTCTCCACGGGCTCCTGTTCAACCACCCCTCCACAGGCTACTGTTCAACCAGCCCTCCACCGGCTACTGTTCAACCAGTCCTCTACCGGCTACTGTTCAATCTTCCCTCCATGGGGTCCTATTCATCCAGCCCTCCACGGGGTCATATTCATCCACGCCCAACCGGCTCAATCGATTGGGGTCATGTTCATCCAGCGACAACACCACGGGGTCATGTTCATTCAAACCCCCAGCAACGCTCACTGCTCATCCAAACCCCCCAGCAATGCTCACTATTCATCCAGAGGCAGCATCGATCGGCTTTGGTTAGCAGCAGTAGCGAAGGAATCGCTCGATCGCTCGGGTTCAGTAACGCATAGCCTGCAGTGCAATCACTCGGGTTCAGTTAGGCGAGCCTCGCTCGGGTTCAGTTAGAGCCCAACGCCTCGCACCCACGCGCGTATGGTACAAGAGAAACGCGCGTCGCTCGGCCCCCGACCACCCACCGTAACCGGGAACTCCCCGATATTTTCCTCGCCCTCGCTTCTACCATGGTTTTTTCTGTCATGGACGGCCCAAAAAATGTCATGCAGCTGCGTCTCCGGCCCGCCCAGGATGAAAAGGCCATTTTCTGTCATGATTTTTTGTCATAGAAGTAGGAGCCCACCACATCTATGATAATACCGGGTTTTGTCACAATTATCATCATAGAAGTGTCATAAGTATGACAGAAAAAATTGTTCGGCCCAAAATGTCACGGATGTGTCTTTTTTTCTAGTGGTACAACATGATATAGCTTCAGCACTCAGCTACCCCATTACACAACTGCACCAGCACCAAGTTTCACATGCAACATCTAAAACCTTTCGAAATTAGCATCATAGACGGTATATAGATAGATGCATCTCATCAGGAAAACTGCTGAAGTGGAAGGCGAATATTGAGCCTTCATTGATGTTGAAGGTCTTTGCAACTTTAGGCCAGTACCTCTGGATGATTGACCGCCCACCCTTCGTCCTCTTCAGGAACACTTCAATATTGAACCGTGGGTGTTGTATGAATACCTTCCTCGCCTGCTGTCTATACAGGTGGTTTGGGAGGTAATCATCAGTGAAATGTTTTGGAAAGGCCTGAAAACAAGGATGTGCATAAATATCTTCTCTATATTGGAAATGGGGCAACAGAATAAAAAAGACAAGGTATGATAGTTAGTACCATCATGTAGTGAACTGATGTCTTCTTCATTGTGCATACAAAGATCTTGTTGTTTTTTGTCGCCAATTTATTTATCCTAACAATCTTTCTGAGTTTCTAGACTTGATTGATATTCATGGACAACTCATTTCCCCATATGCAAAAACGGTCGAACAGTGGGTCAAAACCTCTAACAGCAGGGCCTACATGTGCAAGACCAAATTGTTAAGAACCTAAGTATTAGAATGGTTCTTGCAATTGCACAATAATGTGCTATTAGACAACGGACCATGCACGTGCTAACCTCGATTGTAAACCTCAGTGCTTCCCATTGTATTGTTTCCCCGCAACACATATAAGGTAGTTAGTCATCAGGTTAAGTAAGGGTTCGTATGCTATCAGTAAAATATGTTGATGAAAAATAAGCACATTGCAGATTCATCAGATTAATTCAAGCCACATGGAAAACCCATTTATCCAAACCAAGAATCATTAAGAGCTAGGAAATATAGCAATTGTATATGTTTCCCATGTATTAGGTGCAGCCAAATTCGATTATTCCTCACATGCACAACAATACAAAATTATACCCACGACAATTGGACATTGCATTGCAGAATTGAACCAAGCAGTTAACTAAACACCACAACAAATGAACCAAACATTAACTGAGCACCACATTGCACAATATAACATACTCCTAATAGAAGATCAGACAGTTAACCAAACCAAGCATGCTTGACAACTTGGAAATATAGCAATTGTATTTGTTTCTCATGTATTTAGTATAGCCAAATTCAATTTATTTTTCACATGGTATACAATAACAGAATGCACCCACAACAATTGAACATCGCATTGCAGAATGGAACCAAACAGTTAACTAAACACCACAACAAATTAACCAAATGCTAACTGAGCACCACATTGCACAATGTATAACATACTAGAAGATCAAACAGTTAACCAAACCAAGCATGCTTGACAACTTGGAAATATAGTGATTGGATTTGTTTCTCATGTATTTTGTAAAAAAATCGATTTATTTCTCACATGGAAGACAATACAAAATTGCACTCTGAAGAATTGAACATCACATTTGCAGAATTGAACCAAACAGTTAACTGAACACAACAACTAATTAACTAAACAGTTAATAAGTGAGCACCACATTGCACGACATATAGAACATATACACTAGAGCAATAGATTGCATGGTAAAAGTAGATAGCACAATTCACTAGAATTTCTTAAGGAAAGGCAGGAGCGGCACACGGTGTAGCTAGCAAATGGCAAACCGAGCATGCTTAACTGGTGTAGCTAGCAAATGGCAAGGTGCTCCTCCAAGATCGGGGGGTCGGCACGAATGGCAGCCATTGCGACCTCATCCGCGCGTGTGGCCGTGATTTGCTTCTCCGCTGCCAAATGCTTCTCGAGATCCTGGCTATACTGCGTGCACCATGGCTTAGGGCGGCGCTTATTTGGTGGAGGGGTCGGTGATTTGGGTGGAAGGTGTCGTGCTCGCGCCGGCGGTCGGGGCATGTGGGATGTGGAAGGAGGAGGAGGATGGGGGTCGGGTGTGGATTACCTGCCTAGATAGGCAAGGCCGAGCAGCGTGAAGGAGGGTCGCCGGCGAGGGGAGGGCGGCGCTGCAAGCAAGGAGTGAAGGTTTCAACTTGGAAAGGAAGGAGGAAATAGGGGAAATGTGGCTTTTGGTAAGGGTGAGGGGGCGTGGTAGATATTTCCACGGAAGCCGAAAATTTGGAATCGCTTCAGCGAAAAAACTGGCGCGCAAAGTGTCATCAGACACAATCCCTTATTCAGAACTGTATACAATACGTGAACATCACAAACGATTTAGATAGCTTAACCCGTGTGCGATGAGTTTGAACGTCAAAAATTTTGGTTCCAATTTCCCTGGTTACAGTGCTCATCCACGTCATCGCATAATTTGGGTACACAAAGGAGACTACAGCACACCCACACTTCTTAATCGAGAAAGTTCAGCAGTTAAACAGAGCTAGCTGGCCTAAACATTACTCTAACAAATTAAAGACTGGGGCTCTTAATTAAACAAAACAAAGAGTACTACTACGACTGGTGCTCATTGATCTCCGCCGCCTCCTCCATGTCCAGCTCGCGCCCGACGGTCGACTGGGGAAGGGGCTCCATGGCATCCATCGCACCATACTCAGCAAGCATCTCTCCATCCGCGTCTGCCATTTCTTTGGAAAAGGCCGCCATGAGCTGGGCGTGGGCGGGTGCCATATGGGCTTTGACGGGCTCCGTCATGCCAAGGTATGCCGCGCAGGAACGGATGGCTACTCGAACGCTCTCGGTGATTGCCAACTCTTCGCTCGTGGGTTGCCGACAGTTGTCGGAGAAGCTTCTTTTGATTTGTGCGTGACCGCCACAAGCTGGGCGTGGGCGGCCTCCATCAGGGCTAAGGCCGCCCCTGCGGAACGGACAGCTGTTGTGCCGCTCTTGCCAGTTGCTATCCCCGAGGCAGATGTTGTTGATGCCGCCTGAGAAGCAACAGCGGCCGTTTGGGCTGCCTTGGCCGCCCGATCACAGATTCCGGTCGCCCTCACGAAGCTTGTTAGGACGCTCCTGGCGGCTGCGGCCGCACTCTCGCCGGAATGGGCCGCCGAAGTTGCCCTCGGGACGTGGGTCCACGTCCCCATCTTTCACCAGCGATGATTGAACAGTGAAATGATATTTGGGGAGCGAGCTAGTGTGCTTGACACGCCGGCTATGGATTGTAGCCGACGAACCTTCTCGCGTAAGCCATAGGCGTACTATACACCGACGGTGCTCTAGGATATTCTGTACTGCATCTCACATGGTTGGTGATAATAAACTTTGTGGGATCTACTTGATTTTTCATCTTGATTTGAATTACATAATGGGGTCACAACTGCAAAGGATGGTGTTTGAATTGCTAGAACTTCTATCTGTAGTGAACATGCAACAATAGGTGTGTCATCAAAAAATTTGGAATTATTCGGGGTTCATTTGGACATTTTTATATGCTAACTTGGTTTTCTAGGCATTTCCAGTGCACAATTCAAAATTAAACCACATGCACATGCTCCGGTGCACCAAAATGGGTTGTAAAATGATATATGTGTCCATGGGTTGATGCTTACGTCCCATTCAAGAAATGGGGATGAATTTCAAACACCACGGCACCGTGGCTCTCCGGCAAACGTTGAGGTGCTTGCTTTTGTAATTCTAGTAAATACAAAATTCGTCTGAAATTCATGAACCTTGGCACGCTATCATGGAACGACATCAAGATGTTGGGGTAAAAAAAATTGTCCCATTTCGGCCAGGTTATGGTATAAGCTTCTCGCAAACCAGAGCTTCTCTCACAACAAGCATGATGGTTTTGGTAGGGAACGTGCCACCTTGGGGGACGAAACGATATTTGTTGCATCTTCTTACTTTCAAAAAAATTCTCGTGTCAACATAGAACAACATGAGTGTTTGCAATTTTTTGGGATACTTTGGGGTTCGCGTGGATAATTTTATACATTAACTGAGTTTTCTATGCATTCGTGTGCATAATTCAAATTTGAACTACATGCACATCCTCCAGTGCATAACGGGTTGCAAAATCAAATGTGTGTCCTTGGTTGCAACCTTAGGTCCCATGCAAGAAATGGGAATGAATATCAAACACCTCTGCCACCGTCGCTCGGCCGCTAACATTGAGATACATGGTTTTAAAATTCCAGTAAATCGAAAATTCGTCTCAAATTCATGAAACTTGACATGTTATCATGGAACGGCAGCAACATGCAGTGGTAAAAATATTGTCCCATTTGGGGCAGGTTGGGGTATAAGCTTCTCACAAACCATAGCTTCTCGCAACAAGCCTCATGGTTACGGTAGGGAACGTTTCACCTTTTTGGATGAAACGATATCCATTGCCTCTTCTTGATTTCAATTTTTGCTCTAGTGTCAACATATAGAAGAACATGAGTGTTGTGTTAAATTTTGAAATTTTTCGGGGTTCGTTAGGACATTTTTATGCATTAATTGACCTTTCAATGCATTTATGTGCATAATTCAAATTTGAACTACATTCACATGCTCTAATGCATATAAATTGGTTGAAAATTCAAATCTATCTCCCTGGTTGCATGCTTAGGTCCCATGCAAGAAATGGGAATGAATGTCAAACACCCTGCCATCGTCACTCGGCCACAAACATTGAGATACCTGATTTTTAAATTCTAGTAAATCCAAAACTCGTGTGTAATTCATGAAAGATGGAACGCTATCATGGAGCGGCATCAACATGTCGTCATAAATTTTTTGTCCCATTTGGGGCAGGTTTGGGTATAAGCTTCTCACAAACAGAGCTTCTCACAACAAGCCCAATGATTTTGGTAGGGAACGTTTCACCTTTTTGGACGAAACGATAGTCGTTGCCTCTTCTTGATTTAATTTTTTTTCTCTAGTGTCAACATAGAACAACATGAGTGTTGTGTTAAATTTTAGAATTTTGGGGGTTCATTAGCACATTTCTTATGCATTAATTGAGTTTTCAATGCATTTATGTGCATAATTCTAATTTGAACTACATGCACATCCTCTAATGCATATAAATTGGTTGAAAATTCAAATATGTGTCCTTGGTTGCATGCTTAGGTCCCATGCAAGAAATGGTAATGAATGTCAAACACTCTGCCACCGTCACTCGGCCGCAAACATTGAGATACCTGGTTTTTAAATTCTACTAAATCCAAAACTCATCTGAAAATCATGAAACCTAGCATGCTATCATGGAATGGCACCAGACATGACATGGTAAATTTTTTGTCCCATTTGGGGTAGGTTTGGGTATAAGCTTCTCACAAACCAGAGCTTCTCACAACATGCTTGATGGTTTTGGTAGGGAACGTGCCACCTCTGGGGACGAAACGATACCCATTTCCTATTATTGCTTTCAAAAAATTTCTAGTGTCAACATAGAACAACATGAGTGTTGTGTTCAATTTTGGAATTTTTCAGGGTTCGTTTGGACATTTTTATATATTAACTGGGTTGTCTAGGCATTTTATGTGCATAATTCAAATTTGAACTACATGCACAAGCTCCAGTGCATATAAATTGGTTGAAAAATCAAATTTGTGTCCTTGGGTGCATGCTTAGGTCCCATGCAAGAAATGGGAATGAATTTCAAACACCAGCACAATTGACTGCCGGCAAAATGTTGAGATACTTTGTTTTTAAATTCTAGTAAATTCAAAACTCGTCTGAAATTCATGAAACTTGGCATGCTATCATGGAATGGCACCCGACATGCTGTGGTAATTTTCATGTCCATTTTGAGAGAAGGCGCACTCAAATCACAGTCAACAAAGGCATTTTGAAACAACTAGCTGCCACTCTAACATCGCAAACGTTTTAGATAGAACACCCGTATATACACTGACAGCTTCCCCAGTAAGCCAAGGGAAAATGTACCGAGTGGGATTTGTTCAGCTCTTCATCACAAACGTTTTAGATAGAACACCTGTATGTAAAGTGAGAGCTATGGTCTTCCGCCCTAAGTCAAGGGAAAATTCGCTGCAGGATTTGTGCATCTCTTCAACGCAAACGGTTCAGATTGAATATCGCATGCAAAGCGAGACTTCGGTGCTAAACCAAGAGAAAATTTGGCAAGAAGGATTTCTATCTCCCTTCAACGCAAATGGTTTTTTCGGATGACTCGTGTGCAACCACGTACCGACAATTTGGTAAGATTTGCATCTGTCATATTGGGTATGTTGCCATTTATCAAACTTGAAAGATTGATATTTGTTGATCTAGTAACATTTCCATTTGTCAATCCTTGTAACACTGCAATTTGTCAAAATATGCATCTAAAAATCACTAGCACTATCTAATTTTTGCAACTAAAATTCAGTAATTAAGCATAGATTTCATTCATAGATTAAGCAGTCGTGCTTAATTTATACAAACAGTTCAACTTTACAGCTGAACATACCAAACTTTTACCCAATTGTTGCCAACCACGTACTGAAATAGCTAGTTCAACTATATATACTAGCTAATTTTAAGTAAGTTGTACAGTTCCACCACATCTATAGTCAGATGAACTGAACAAAATAGCCCCTAAATACTACTACAGAGGGGCTTTGTACTACTTCCGGCAGCCTCTCCTCTGCCGAGCACGCTCAGTAAGAGGAAGAGGAGGAGGAGGCTACCGATGAACTTGACAACTGCAATACGGTGCCTGCCGCTGCTGCACCTTCAGCGACGCTCACCTTGAACACCCTCTGCCACTCCAAACGACCCCTCTCGAAGTGGTGGTTCTCCTCGTAGATCTCCTGATTCATCGCCTCTGCGTCGGCGTGTGCCGCGGCCACGGCGGCGGTAAGGCTCTTTGCGTGCTCGACGAGGCGCTCCTCCTCCTCCCACAGGAACTCGATGTATCGTGCAAGGTCGCTGCCGCACTTGCAGCCCTCCACCTCCGCCTCCCTCCTGTGGGCGGAGGTGGTGGAGCGGGTGATGATCCCGGCGGTCGACGGTGGGCAAGAGGCCACGGAAGACGATGATGGGGTGGCCGTTACGACCATCACCTCCTGCCTTCGGGCCACGGTGGCAGAGCGGGTGATGGCCACGGTGGCCGCCAGTGGGGTGATGGCCATGGTGGCAGAGCGGGTGATGGCCACGACGGCGGAGCGGGTGATGGCCCTGGCTTCAAACGGAGTTGTGGCGGCAAAGGCGAACGGCAACAGCTGCCGACGGGCACCGGCGGCTGAGCGTGTGGTGCGTGTTCCGCGCACACCCAACTGGGACGCCGCGCGCACTATACTACGCTGGGGACTACGCCGCCGCCGCGGTGTAGCCTCCAAGCTGGAGCTGTGCTCTAATGAAAGCGGAGTGGCTGAGCGATGACGATGGACCGGTGCCATTGCCGATTTTGGGAGAAGCAGACAAGATAAGCTACATGGAGGGGGGTAAAATGTGACGCATGACTCGCCAACCATGAGGGTTTATATAGTAGGCTGATAAGCATTGGGATTTTGGGAGATATCGCTGAGTCGGGCGAGAAGCTTGCGCGGGAACCTGCACGGTTGCGCAGGAACGAGCTCAGCACCGTTTAGCCAAAAGAACGTCCACGCGCGCTGCTCAAGCTTGCGCTCGAACGTCTGCGGCAGCGGGGTGACAAGACGTGCGAGAGAAGGACGAAAGGACATGTACACATGATGCGATGAACACAGACCACACTAGGGAACCCGTCGGTGATGAATTCATCAATCGCAAACGGTTGTACACTAGCAAGCGTTTGCCCACAACACACACGGCTTATTCCATCACAAACAGGTCGGGTGGATCAACTGTATCCCACGTATACACATTGTCAAAAAGTAATGCGGTGGACCTTTTTAATATATGTTAAAAATAAAATAAAAATAAAAAACAAGGACCTCAAGGTTAAATTAGCTGAGAGAATGGGTCATTTCAGTCATTTGACAGAAAAGACCCATCCTATCAGTTAATTTACATCAACACAACTTCCCATCCAGTCACCCATCTGATGACTGCTCCAGCATGAGCACACTTAACTTAAGAGTTCTGTTACATGAGCTACTGGTGGAACAGCTAGTCCTTGCTGATGTAGGATGCCTCTTCGCATCCTTATGGCGTATCCGGATGACCGCCCGTCCCCCAATGGCCAATACATGTTGTGTAGACAGAGCATATCACATACGTCTTATTAGAAGCAATCGTCTATGTTATTATCGGTCTTCGCACACATTTCTGATTGCAGACATGTTTGTCGTGTATCACACATCTTGTTATATTGAACCATTTATGTTCGCTTGTCTCAACACAAACAGTTCATCCGAGTGAACCGCATGTTGTATATCGTACACACCTTGATCTGGCTGACCGTTTCTTTTGTGTTGCCTAATCACAAACAGTTCATCCTAGTGAACCGTATGTTGTGTATCGCACACGCCTTCATCTGGCTGCCCGTTTCTTTTGTTACTCCTCATCCCAAACAGTTAATTGAACTGAATTGTATGCCATGCATCGCACACGCAACTAAAATCTGAACCGTGTTTGATGCATCCGTCATCGCAAACATTTGGACATTGCTTACGGTTCTCTAACAACACCGTTTGCGATTATTGCATCGCACACAGTTTCTTGAAGGGTCTCTGATCGTAGTGTCGCGTTAGCAGCATCCTGCACTAGTGTTAATAGCACATTCATTGTTGCAAATCAATGGAACATGTTTCACATGTATCCCATAATCCTTAAGAGTTTGGGTCATCCAAAGTAATTGAGCATAACATGATCCGCGACAATGTATTCCGCTTCGACAGTGGATAAGTATACCGAGTTTTGTTTCTTCGAGGACCAAGACATAAGGGATCTACAAAGAAATTGACAAGTACCCGAAGTGGACTTCTATCAACCTTGTCACCGGCATAGTCTGAATCGGAGTAGCCAACAAGATCAAAAGATGACCTCTTGTAGGATCGAAAGCATGTCTAGAGGGGGGTGATTAGACTACTTGACCAAATAAAAATCTAGCCTTTTCCCAATTTTAAGTCTTGGCGGATTTTAGCAACTTAACACAAGTCAAGCAATCAACCTACACATGCAATTCTAAGAATATAGCAGCAGAATGTAAATCATTGCATATGAAGGTAAAGCGGAGGAGTTTGGAGAGAGCAAACGCAATGTAGACACGGAGATTTTTGGCGTGGTTCGGATAGGTGGTGCTATCGTACATCCACGTTGATGGAGACTTCAACCCACGAAGGGTAACGGTTGCGCGAGTCCACGGAGGGCTCCACCCACGAAGGGTCCACAAAGAAGCAACCTTGTCTATCCCACCATGGCCATCGCCCGCAAAGGACTTACCTCACTTGGGTAGATCTTCATGAAGTAGGCAATCTCCTTGTCCTTACAAACTCCTTGGTTCAACTCCACAATCTTGACGGAGGCTCCCAAGTGACACCTAACCAATCTAGGAGATACCACTCTCCAAAAGGTAATAGATGGTGTGTTGATGATGAACTCCTTGCTCTTGTGCTTCAAATGATAGTCTCTCCAACACTCAACTCTCTCACACAGGTTTAGATATGGTGGAAAGATGATCTGAGTGGAAAGCAACTTGGGGAAGGCCAGAGATCAAGATTCTTGTGGTAGGATTGGAACGTCTTGGTCTCAACACATGATTAGGTGGTTCTTTCTCAGAAGATGAGTAGTGGAAGTGTAGGCACGTTCTGATGGCTCTCTCACAAATGGATAAGGGGGTGGAGGGGGTATATATATCCTCCACACAAAATCTAACCGTTACACACAATTTACCAAACTCGGTGGGACCGAATAGTGAAACTCGGTGGGACCGACCTGGTTCAAAATGTGAATGTTAGGCTTTTTGGTGGGACCGACAATATCAACTCGGTGAGACCGATGTGCTAGGGTTAGGGCAAAAACTCATCTCGGCGAGACCGATCAGATGAACTTGGTGAGACCAATTTCAGTAATAAGCAAACAGAGACTTGGTCTAGCAAACTCGGTGGAACTGATCACTCATTTCGATGAGACCAAAATGATACAAAAAGGAAATTGAGAGTTTGCATTGCGAACTCGGTGGGACCGATCGCTCATCTAGTTTAGCTCGAAATGTTGTGAAGGGAAACAGAGAGTTTTCAATCCCATCTCAGTGAGACCGAGATCCCTATCAGTGAGATCGAACTGATTAGGGTTTCTGGCTATGGGTATGTCAAGTGAATTTGGTGGCGCCGTATAGATCAAATCGGTGGGGCCGAGTTTGACTTTTAGGTTTAGGACATATGTGGAAATGAGAAAGTGGTTGAGGGCTTTTGGAGCATATCACTAAGCATTTTGAGCAAGCAAGCCATTAACCAACACCTCATCCCCTTTTAATACTATTGCCTTTTCTTATGGACTCAATGTGATCTTGGATCACTAAAATGAAAATGAAGAGTCTTGAGCTTTTGCCAATATGTGTCCTTAGCATTTTGAGGGGTCCACATCTCCAGTCCATGCCATACCAATCATTGAACTTTCTGAAACATTAATCTTGAAAGGATATTAGTTCAATGAGCTATATGTTGTTATGAATTACCAAAACCACCCGGGGATTAGTTGCACTTTCACCTCTTAGGATACCAAATTTCAAAGTTTGGTGTATGAATTAAGTATCTCACTATCATTTTCACGGCCTTAAGATGACACTCTTTAGGGCCCGCTTGATATTGTGCACACATGCACACACTTAGCATAATATCAGGACGGGATGCACATAGATATGACAATGAACCAATCATAGAGCGGTAAACCTTTTGGTCAACCGGTTTGCCATCCTTAGTCAAGTCAAGATGTCCACTAGTAGGCATGGGTGTTTTCATACCTTTGCTTTCTTGCATGTTGAACTTCTTGAAAAGATACTTGGTATACTTTTTTTGAGAGACAAAGGTGCCTTCCTTAGTTTGCTTGATTTGCAAACCAAGGGAAAATTTGAGTTCACTCATCATAGACATCTCAAACTTCTCTCACATTAGCATTCCAAACTTTTCACTAAAATGGGGGTTAGTAGAACCAAATATGATATCATCCACATAAATTTAACACACAAATAATTCACCATTAACCCTTTTAGTAAAAAGTGTAGAATCTATCTTCCCAATTTCAAAGCCTTTTCAAGTTAGAAACTTGGTCAAGCATTTATACCATGCTCTAGGAGCTTGTTTAAGACCATAAAGGGCTTTATGAAGTTTGTAGACATGATTAGGTTTCTTTGGATTGACAAAGCCGGGAGGTTGTTTAACATAAAATTCCTCCTCAATTTCTCCATTAAGAAAGGCACTTTTAATGTCCATTTGGTATAAGGTGATATCATGATGATTGGCATAAGCAAGTAAGATGCGTATGGACTCAAGTCTAGCAACGGGGGCATATGTCTCACCATAGTCTATACCTTCAACTCGAGTGTAACCTTGAATGGAGAGACGGGCCTTGTTAAGTACAACTTGTCCATCTTCATCTTGATTATTCCAAAACACCCATTTGGTTCCAATGACATTGTGCTCGTCGTTGGGCTTTTAAACCAATGCCCACACTTGATTCCTCTCAAAGTTGTGTAGCTCTTCGTGCATAGCATTCACCCAATCGGAATCCTCAAGAGCTTCTTCTACCTTCATAGGTTCAACACTAGAAATGAATGAGTAGTGTTCACAGAAGTTAGCCAAACGAGTCTTAGAGCGAGTGATTTTCCCAGTTTGAATATCATCGAAGATTTGTTTGACGGGATGGTCTCTTGTGACTCTTGCTCTAACTCGTGAGAGCTTTTGTTTGGGTTGGCGTGGAACATCCTCTTCATTTTCTTCTTCTTCTCCTCCTCCTTCATTGTTGTTGGTGTGTCGTTCTCTTGTGGACGTGGAAAGGGAGATCGAGGTGGTTCGTCTTGTTGCACTTCCTCATTTCCTCCGTCTTGATGTGTTCCACTTGTGGACGCCTCCAAGTCAACTTGTGGTTCACCTTGATGTGAAGTTGAGGCTTCCACTTGAATAGACGAAGTACTCTTCTTCACCTCCGTTGGGCGAATCTTTCCAATGGATAAATCTTGGATTGCTTCAGAAGGATCTTTGTCTCCTACATCAATTGGCAGTTGCTCTACTTGCGAGCCATTAGATTCATCAAACTTCACATCTACCGTCTCTTCAACCTTTTGGGTAAAATTGTTGTAGACACGGTAAGTGTGAGAGTTTGAGCCATAATTGAGTAGGAAGCCTTCATGCGACTTAGGCCTTGTACAATGCAAGGTGCTTAGGGGAGGTGCTTAGAGAAATAAACCAGACTTTCCTCAAGCACCGGTGCTTATTTGTATAGGGTAGACGCTTAATTAGGCATCTCTCGTGTAGAAATAGGCACTGGTGCTTCAGAAAAATCTGTTTTATTCTTCTAAGAATCTCCCTAAGCATCTAGCATTGTACAAGGCCTTAGGGGCAAATTTTTAGCAGCGATGCTTATCAAGAATGTAACACTTTGAGCCAAATACTCGAAAGTATCCAACTTGGGGTTTGTTACCGTGAGAAGCTCGTATGCCGTCTTGCCGAGAAGCTTGTGAAGATACTGTCAATTCGTAGCATGACAAGCTGTCTGATCCGCTTCCGCCCAAAAGTGTCTTGGTGTCTTGTATTCATCAAGCATCATTCTTGCAATCTGATAAGTGTCTGGTTCTTCCTCTCGGCAACTCCATTTTGTTGAGGCGTGTACGTATCCAAGAACTCATGTCAAATCCCTTCTTAGTCCAGAAAGGTAACCACATTGGCGTTCTTGAACTCCATTCCATTGTCGCTTCGAACCTTCTTGATTTTCACTTCAAATTGGTTCTGGGCCTTATTAGCGAAGTTCTTGAAGATCTTTTGGACCTGCAATTTGTCATCAAGAAAGAACACCCACGTAAATCTTGAAAAGTTGTCAACAATGACCAAACCGAATGAGTTACCACCAAGACTCTTGTAGGCGTTGGGACCAAAAAGATCCATATGAAGTAGCTCAAGCAGTAATCTTGTGGTCATATGTTCTTCATGGGATGACTTCCTTTAACTTGTTTTCCTGCTTGACAAGCACTACAAAGTCTATCCTTTTCAAATATGACATATTTAACACCAAGGATAATATCACCATTAATAATCTTATCAAGATTTCGCATGCCCACATGACCTAACCTTCTATGCCATAACCAACCTTTGGAAGATTTAGAAATCAATCAAGTATGAGGTTGAGCTCTCTTAGTGAAGTCAACAATGTATAGGTCACCTCTATGACTACCGGTAAAGACCATATTATGATTATCTCTACGAAACACTTGGCAATCTACTTCAATAAATAGAACATTGAAACCGAAGTCAGCTAGTCTAGATACGGAAAGGAGATTGTAACCAAGGGATTCAATTAGCATAACATTTTGGATAGAGCTATCATTGGAAATGGCTACCTTACCAAGGCCAAGTACCTTACCCTTGGAGTAATCTCCAAAAATGACATACTTGCATTGTAACCCCAATATTCGACTATACTCCACATGTGTCGAGGCACGATTTGGGGAATAAGCGCATATTGGTATGGTCGCAAGAGTGGTTTTATCTTTGCGCATCTCATGTACTGAATAGATAGAATACGAGCTTTGGCTTACAATCGCCATAATGTCACATAGTTATCATCAAGTAATACAATCATTCAAGGTGAACACAGAGTCCGGCTACGGACGAAATCAAATGAATAAAAGACAACCATGCAAGCTAAGTCCCCATCAACCATACTGGGCACCACTACTGATCGTCCGGAAAGGAAACATAGTAACGGCCACAGTCTTTGTCGAACTCCCACTTGAGCTCAGTGGCATCACCTGCATCAGTTTCATCGGTACCTGCAACTGTGTTTGTAGTATTCTGTGAGCCATGGGGACTCAGCAATCATATCACCCACGGTATCAAGACTAACAAAGCTTAAATGGGTAAGGTATGGTCATGAGCTAGAGTTGCAGCAAGCACTAAGAATATGTATGGTGGCTAACTTACGAATACCAGATTAAGATGAGAAGCTACACAATGGTCGCAAACTAGTAATGATCAAGAAATGATCTTGAACTACTTACATTCAAACATAACCCCACCGTGTTCTCTTCCCGAACCTCGTCGGAAAGAGACCATCATGGTTACTCACGCGGTTGGTGTATTATAAAGAGTTTAGTGTCAAGTTCACTACAACTGGATATTAAAAACTCCCATCTGCCACATAACCGCAGGGACGACTCTTGAAAGTTTAAACCCTGCAGGGGTGTCCCAACTTAGCCCATGACAAGCTCATAATCCGCGGAGACAATCCTCCATTCGGAACACCCCGATCAGACTCGGGATCCCAGTGCACAAGACATTTCGACAATGGTAAAACAAAACCAGCAAGACCTCCCGACGTGCTGACACCCTGATAGTGGCCGCACGTATCTCATCTCAGGCCACAGTCGGATAAGCTAAGCGTAAAGGTACCAAATACCCCAAGTTTCCAAGGGGCGGTCCCGCACGGTGCTCTAGTTTGGACCAACACTCATGAGGAGCACTGGCCCAGGTTGTTGATTACGAATCCTCAGGTTAATTACTCCCTATGAAAATTTTAGTTGTTATTAGGCAAATGGTAAAACCAAAGTTGGCCTTGCTGGAAGAGTTTTATTCAAAGCGAACTGTCAAGGGGGGCCCATAAACGCCCACCTTTTTAGGGACGCAAAATCAAGGAACATAGCACCGGTATGACAGAAACTAAGGTGGCAAGAGTGGAACAAAAAACCGAGCAAAAGGCCCAGTCTTCCACCCTTTACCAAGTATAGGTGCATTAATTAAATAAGAGATATTGTGATATCCCAACATATCCATGTTCCAACATGGAACAACCTGCACTGCACCTGCAACTAGCAACGCTATAAGAGGGGTTGAGCAAAAGTGGTAACATAGCCAAACAACGGTTTGCTAGGAAGGGTGGTTATAGGCTTTCATGGCAACATGGGAAGCAATATAAACAAGTGGTAGGTAGCGCAACATAGCGATAGAACGGACAACTAGCAAGCAAAGATAGAAGTGATATCGGGGGTAATGATCATCTTGCCTGCAATGTTTTCAGAGGTATCGAATCCTTGCTCCTCATGAACGTACTCAATAGGGTCCTCGTTCACGAATTCGTCTCCGGATCTATCCAAAGAAAGAACACAACAACGGAACAACAATCAATCACGGTGCAATGCGCAAGCAACATGATGCAAGACATGACATGGCATCGATATGAAGTGCAATGCATATGAGGTGCTTTGGAAGGGGTGCAAACAAGACGGAAGGAGAAATGATGAACATAGCACAATCTTAGTAACCCAAGCATGCCATTGGATAGATTGATAAATTTCAGTTGAAATCGATATAAAGATCACCGGAAATGGATGCACGGTTTGAAAATGACAAGCCAAACAAGATGCAATGCAAAACTGACATTAACAGCAACTTAACAACTTGTATGCAAAGTTTAAATATGCTACAGCACCCAAACATGAAAACAAAAGGCATGGCAGTGAAGTACATATCAAGCACTACAAAACATGATTACTTAGCTATTGCTAAAACTCACTAGAACATGTTTAAAACAGCATGGCAAAAATGCAAATGATATCAGTTTTATAGACTTGGCAGAATTCACTGAACATGACAGAAACAGCATCAGGTTGCAATGTTTATAGCTAGCAAACTACATGCTACAGGAGCTGATCATGGAAAAAAAGATCATGGCGTGCTAGTACTAAATGCACTTAACAAAACTCACTTATTGAAGATGCTCCAAAGATCTACAGAAATGATGGTAGCATCAATGCAAACATGGCAAGTGATATGAACTGACCCAGACTTGGTAGAATTTCATGGCATGGCAGAAATAGATTCATGATAGCATGTTTACAAGCTTTATTAACTAACCACAGGGAATATCATGGCATGCAATTAATTCTAGCAACAAGTAGGCATGATGAAGAGCATATTCATGTGCAAAACTACCTCATAGCATATTTGAATTTAATCACAAAAAGACAAAATAGCAACATGATGTAAAATAGCATATTAATGGACCTGCTCAAATGCAAAAACTAAAGCCACCACTAGATTCATTGGATTTTCCTAGCCCAAAAACATATATAATATGCATATGTTACTGTAGAAAAATGCTCATGTACGCAATAAACAAAATACTGCCTTAAATGGAAACTATACAGAAAAGGAAAATGCCCTAAATGGATATGTCCCCGTCTGGACTTGCCAGATAAGGAAAAGGCCCGAATTGGAAACGGATCAAAACGGCAATATGCTCGATTGGGTTTAAAACAAAGGCGTGAGGATGACATGTGGGCCCATGGGTCCATGTGTCATGTATGAGGGTACGCGTGAGAGTGTGTGACTGGCTGGTGGGGCTGGCCGAGTGGGTTGGCTGAGCAGTGGCTGCGGCGGAAGCAAAAGCAGGGCAAAGAAGAGGCGCAGCCGGCTGGTGATAGGCAGGGCGGAGGGCCTCGCCGGAGTTGCTCCGAGAACCCTACGGCACGGCGGAGGTGCGCAAAAGGACTCGCAGTCAATCGCGCACACGTGCATGCGTCTCCCAGCACTAGACGACGATTGAGGCGACGACCGGCGACGAGCCACAGAGGCAGCAACGGCGAGCACGAATGCGACGCAGCAGCGACCTAAGCGAGCGACTGAGGGCGCGGATCGAGTCTATGCAGCGCGACGAGTGAGATGGACACGAGCAAGCGACCTAGAGGGTCGGGGTACTCGCCGGAGAAAAGTCCCGACGGTGATGAGCTCGAGCGAACGCGGCAAATGGCGACAGAGCAGGCTAGCAAAGGGGAAAAAGGTCGGGGAGGTGAGTGTGCTCACCAGGAGCTCGGAGGTGAGCTCCGTTGGTCGGGAGGTGGATGGAGACGACGATGGCGGCGATCGAACAAGTACAGTGGCCGGAGTCGAAGACGGGGAAGAAGAGGTTGAAGCAGAGGCTCCGGATCCACTTAGTCGACGACGGGGACGTAGTCGATGACGAGGAAGAAGAGGGACACGGTCGGCAAGGCGGAGGACAACGGGGAGCACATCGGCGACGAGGCCGTGTGCTCCAGTGCGCTCGGGATGGTGGTAGCGGGACGAATCTGGTGGCTCTACATTCCGGGCGGTGGCAGAGGACGGAAGAGGGAAACCCTAGGGGTTCGGTGGACACGGGGGGAGGCTTAAAAAGGGGCCGGAGGCGTCGAGCTGGAACTCACGCGGTCCATATGGCAATGGCGGGAGGAGGACGAAAAGGTGGGTGTGGGCGCGGGCACGCTCACTGACCAGTGGGGCCGGGGCTGCCACGTGTGAGCGAGCGGGCGGGGGTGATACGTCTCCAGCGTATCTATAATTTTTTATCGTTCCATGCTATTATATTACCCGTTTTTGATGTTTATGGGCTTTACTTTACACATTTATATCATTTTTGGGACTAACCTACTAACCGGAGGCCCAGCCCGTATTGCTGTTTTTTTGCCTATTTCAGTATTTCGAAGAAAAGGAATATCAAACGGAGTCCAAACGGAATGAAACCTTCGGGAGCGTGATTTTTGGAACGAACGTGATCCAGAGGACTTGGAGTGCAAGTCAAGAAGCAGTCGAGCCAGCCACAAGGTGGAGGGTGCGCCCACCCCTACAGAGCGCGCCCCCTATCTCGTCGGCCCCTCGGGCGGCCACCGACCTACTTCTTCCTCCTATATATACCCACGTACCCCGAGAACATCCAGGGAGCCAACGAAAAACTATTTCCACCGCCGTAACCTTCTGTATCCGCGAGATCCCATCTTGGAGCCTTCGTCGGTGCTCCACCGGAGGGGCAATCGACCATGGAGGGCTTCTACATCAACACCATAGCCCCTCCGATGAGTTGTGAGTAGTTTACCATAGACCTTCGGGTCCATGGTTATTAGCTAGATGGCTTCTTCTCTCTTTTTGGATCTCAATACCATTTTCTCCTCGATCTTCTTGGAGATCTATTCGATGTAACTCTTTTTGCGGTGTGTTTGTCGAGATCCGATGGATTGTGGGTTTATGATCAAGTTTATCTATGAGAAATATTTGAATCTCCTCTGGATTCTTTTATGTATGATTGAGTTATCTTTGTAGGTCTCTTTGAATTATCAGTTTGGTTTGGCCTACTAGATTGATCTTTCTTGCCATGGGAGAAGTGCTTAGCTTTGGGTTCAATCTTGCGGTGTCCTTTCCCAGTGACAGCAGGGGCAGCAAGGCACATATTGTATTGTTGCCATCGAGGATAAAAAGTTGGGGTTTATATCATATTGCATGAGTTTATCCCTCTACATCATGTCATCTTTCTTAATGCGTTACTCTGTTCTTATGAACTTAATACTCTAGATGCATGCTGGATAGCGGTCGATGTGTGGAGTAATAGTAGTAGATGTAGACAGGAGTCGGTCTACTTGTCACGGACGTGATGCCAATATACATGATCATGCCTAGATAATCTCATAATTATTCGCTTTTCTATCAATTGCTCGACAGTAATTTGTTCACCCATCATAATACTTATGCTATCTTGAGAGAAGCCACTAGTGAAACCTATGGCCCCCGGGTCTATCTTTTATCATTTAAGCTTTCAATCTACTTTTATTTGCATCTTTACTTTTCCAATCTATATTATGAAATACCAAAAATATATTTATCTTATCATACTATCTCTATCAGATCTCACTTTTGCAAGTGGCCGTGAAGGGATTGAGAACCCCTTTATTGCGTTGGTTGCGAGTTCTTTGTTTGTTTGTGTAGGTGCGTGGGACTTTTGAGGAGCCTCCTACTGGATTGATACCTTGGTTCTCAAAAACTGAGGGAAATACTTACGCTACTATTGATGCATCACCCTTTCCTCTTCAAGGAAAACCAACGCAAGCTCAAGACGTAGCAAGAAGGATTTCTGGCGCCGTTGCCGGGGAGGTCTTTGCTCAAGTCAAGACATACCAAGTACCCATGACAAACTCATCTACCTCGCATTTACATTATTTGCCATTTGCCTCTTGTTTTCCTCTCCCCCACTTCACCCTTGTCGTTTTATTCGCCCTCTCTTTCCCAATCTTCTCTCTCTTTTTCGTTTGCCTTTTTCTGTTTGCTTGAGTGTTGGATTACTTGTCGCCATGGCGCAAGATAATACCAAATTGTGTGATTTCTCCAATACCAATAATAATGATTTCCTTAGTACTCCGATTGCTCCTCTTAATGATGTTGAGTCTTGTTGGGGATATAACTACTGAGTGTAAACCGGCCAGGAGGGCCCGGTTCACCCTCGACTATGTTGAAGCCCATGAAGATCCAGAAGATGGCGCTTTACTAATGAAGCTTAGAGGCCCGGAGCCCAAGGGCGGATTAGGGCCCATAGTGGTAAACCGGCATGACTATGTAACTTGTAATGTAAGTTAGGAAAGGAGAGACCGAGCCGGACACTTTGTATGAGTCGGCCTCGGGGCTCTGTAGACCGGCCGGGCATCAACCTATGTATATAAAGGGACGACCCAACGGTGGTTCAGGGACAAGAAACAACAACTCGAGACTCAGGCAAGCGTATTCACTCCCTGGTCATCGAAACCCAATCAATCCCATCACAACTAGATGTAGGCTTTTACCTTCATCGAAGGGGCCGAACTAGTATAAAACGCTCGTGTCCCTTGTCCGGTTTAACCTCTTCAAGCTAACCCGTTGCGATGGCTCCACGACTAAGTCCTTTCATGAGGACATCTGGCGTGTTAATTCCACGACATTTGGCGCCCACCGTGGGGCTATCGCACGATGGTTTCGAGTTCTTGAAGGGCAGCTTTGAAGGACTCAAGGGGTACGTGGTCAGCCAGATCACCAAGAGTCATCGCAGCAAGCTCTACATCGATGACAAAGGATGGGGCCTCGAGGCCGGCTCAATCGAGTATGGGTACCGGGTCCCCTTTGGCGGAATTCATGTCTTCATCAGCAAGATCGGCGAACCGGGCCCTGAACCGGACATCTGGACCGACCTCGTCGAGACGGCTCAGCGTGTGAGTCCAGCCCGGGTTAAGCCCGCCATGAAGCGTGCGTTCGTAGGATGTGTCCATGGGACCGGATCTGAACCGGTGTCTGAAGGCGAGACGGCTGTTTATTCCGATGGCGAGTCATCCACTGGCGAAACCGAGTCCTTGTACCAAATTCATAGTGGTGTGTTCGAAGGATATTCCGATGGCAACAGTATTCCGGACCTCCTTGAACCGCCAAGTCGGGTTGCTGTTTACATGGCCGGAACACAGCCCACTTTGCAGTCTTCATCTACAGCGGCAATGAATACCGGATCAGCAGCCGCGGCAGGAGCCCCGACGCGCCGACCGGCTCAAGTCCTCTCCGGTTTAATGGATGCCTGGGCGACGTTGTTAACCACGGCAGTCACCTCGGAGACGCGGGATCAGCACAATGCAGACATTGCGAAGCTGAAGGACCAGATAACACAGGTTAAGGAGGACCTAGCAACTGAGGATGCTAGGATGGCTGAAGAACGGGCCTCTTTGGATGCCCAGTCACAGCAGATACAGGCACAGAATTATCGGCTCATGCTGGATCGGACCGCATCAGAGGATGTAATGCGAAGGAAGTACCGGTCTCGTCTGCCGTCAGTCTACGAAGGATTGAACCTCTTTCAAACACCAGGCACTGGGCCGAGCAATCCGGCAGCTACAAACCGGACTGATGCGCCTAGGACAGCTCCGGATCAACTACGGATAACAGAACCACCCCGGCAAACAGATAACCCGCCGCAATACGTATCTACGCCGCCGGGTCACTTCTCGAGCCCTCTGGATAACATGATTGCCACAGCATCACGCCTGGCAGCCATTCCGATGGAGGGCGATTCACTGGCAGCAATTGAAATGCGGCGGGCTAGGGACCTTCTTCAAACCGCCGTGGTGCAGCAGCAGGCTTATTCTTATAGCCGGGATAGAATTCATTCAACCCCTCATCCAAGCCCAAGCTATAGCACGCACATGGATGAATCGGAAGTGTCTAGCAGCGCTCGGTGTCGTAATGCTCAAGACGTGGTGGATAATGGCAAAGCACGAAGGGAGGCCGCTTTGGGTGGTCATCAACCCGCCCTGGTTCAGCCAGCGGATTCAGTAGACCGAGGCACCGGGTTTGCCTTCAGTTCCTGGGGAGTGTCGTGTCTTATTCTGGCTCTCCGTAATGTGTGTCTGCCCAAAGATTTCAAGGGTCCACGTAAAGTGCCTAATTATACTGCGGATCAGCCACCTGAGGCATGGGTCGAGAGTTATGAGATGGCAATGGAGATGCTAGATGTGGATGAAGCGGCCTGCACAAAGTACTTCACGATGATGTTGGAAGGGACAGCCCGTACTTGGTTGAAAATTTTACCAGCTAACTCCATCGAGTCGTGGGATCAGCTGAAGGCCCGGTTTATAGCCAATTTCAAAGACACGTGCAAACAGCCCATGTCCATTGTGGATCTCGATGCTTGTGTTCAAGGGGACAACGAGTCAACAACTCATTGGGTACGCCGGGTTTCAGAAGTTTTGCATTCGTCCGACCGGATTAACGCTGGTCAAGCAATCATAACGCTGGAGCGCAATTGCCAGTTTAAGTCAGTGAAGATGAAGTTGGGACGGCTCAAGCGCCACTGTAATGACATGGGAACCCTCATGGCAGCCTTAGTCAAGTATGTCAATTCTGATAATACCAAGGATCCCGATTCTGATGACGAGAAACCGGAGAAGGGAAAGAAGAACGATGGTGCAAAGGGACAGCATCACAACCAAGGAGGCCATGGGAACAATGGTAAGAGCAAGGTAGATAATTAAGATCTTGTGGCTAACACCAATATGCAACGTATTTAAGGTAAACTGCCCCAGCGCGGTGGAGGGATGAATCTGGAACGTTTAATGAACCAGCCCTGCCCAAAGCATGGGACCAAGGAGGACCCTTCCACACATCTATGGAAATATTGTTATATCATGAAGGAGTTCAAGAATTCCGATGTCTTCCGATATGATCAGGGTCCATCAGGCGGTTCAGGTCCAGGTTTTCATGGTGGCAGCGGTTCAAGCTCTGGATTCCAGAATAATCAGGGCAACCAGCATAACCAAGGTGGTAATGGCCAATAGAATAATCAAGGGAATCAGCAGCAATCAGGTTATCAAAGTCACCCCAAGCAGTTGAATGGTGGGCAGTATCATGTGTTCACTACTAGCCTGTGTAAGCGAGATCAGAAGCTTCACAAAAGGGTAGTTAATGTTGTTGAATCGGCAGTGCCACGTTATCTACGGTGGTCCGAGCAGCCCATTGTGTGGAGCAGAGAGGATCATCCGCCCCGGATTGACAATCCGGGTCAACTGGCTTTGGTGGTAGCACCTCAGGTGGGAGGTTACAAGTTTACCAAAGTCCTGATGGATGGAGGGAGCAGTATCAACATCCTGTACTATGAGACTTTTCGTTGCATGGGGTTGACAGACAAAAGTCTTAAACCGTCCAACACTGTATTTCATGGTGTAGTACCAGGTAAATCGGCATGTCCTGTTGGCAAGATCACTTTGGAGGTTGTGTTTGGGGACAAAAATGATTCCAGGTCTGAGAAGTTGACCTTTGAAGTGGTAAAAATCCAGAGCCCGTATCATGCACTGTTTGGACGGTCGGCTTACGCAAAATTCATGGCGAGGCCCTGCTATATCTATTTACAGCTCAAAACGCCGGGTCACAAGGGGACTATAACAGTACATGGAAGTCGAAAGATCGCTTTGGACTGTGAGGAAGGTGATGCGGCTTATGCTGAGTCGGTTTGTGCTACAGAGGAGCTGAAGTTTTATAAGGACAATGTTGATCCGGCTGACATGACTCCTTTGAAAAATCCCACCATGAGCATGACCCGACCCTGAAGTTCAAACCGGCTGATGAGACTAAACTTGTTGACTTTGTTCCTAGTGATTCATCCAAACAGTTTAGCATCAGCACCAATCTGGATCCGAAATAGGAAAGCACGCTCATCGAGTTCATCCGTGAGAACCGGGACATTTTTGCATGGAAGCCTTCTGACATGCCAGGTCTCCGAGTGGCTAAGGAGATGAACTTAAGCCGGGTTCACTGTTTTGGCAACTCTGATCTGGTGGCTTAGCAAGTTTCTGGTACTTGGGATTCTAAGGACCCACTAATGGCGGCTTACAGACGCGAGGTGGATATTGTGGCAGGTCATTTTAAGGGTTATCAGGTGGAGCACATTGACCGGCGCAAAAATGAGGCAGCAGATGCTTTAAGCCGGCTGGGATCTCAGCGTAAACCGGTACCACCCAATACCTTTTTAGATATCTTGCATAACCCGTCTGTTAAGTTGCCTACAGAGGAGGATTTAGCTGTTCCTGATCCGGAGGCTCAATTGGTGGCCGCTTTACACACTACTCCGGATTGGACGGTTCCATATTTGGCATATTTAAACCAGGGCGAGTTACCAGATTATGAGGTTTTTGCTCGACAGATAATCCGGCGGTCCAAGTCCATGGTTATTCACAATGGCGAGTTACACCGTTGCAGTGTTTTAGGCGTTTTTCAACGTTGTATTTCGCATGAAGAAGGACAAGAGATTCTACGTGAAATCCATGAAGGGGATTGCGGTCACCACGCCGGTTCAAAATCCCTGGTAGCTAAAGCTTTTCGTCATTGGTTCTATTGGTTGACAGCTCATGCTGATGCGGAGGATCTGGTAAAGCAGTGTGACGCTTGTCAGAAATTTTCACGTTGAGCTCATGTTCCGACTCAGGAGCTACGGGTGATTCCTATCACTTGGCCGTTTGCCACTTGGGGGCTTGATATGGTGGGACCTTTTAAGCGCTCCCAGGATAAGAAGACCCACCTGTTGGTGGCGGTTGACGGGTTGAAGCAGAGCCTGTCAGGAAGTGTGATGCAGCCACGGCGGTTCAATTTCTCAAAAAGATCATTTTCCGTTTTGGGTTTCCACACAGCATCATCACAGATAATGGCACAAACCTTTCTAAAGGTGAGATGGAGGAGTTCTGCCAACGAGAGCACATCCAGCTTGATGTAGTGTCCGTGGCTCATCCTTAGTCCAATGGTCAAGCCGAGAGGGCGAATCAAGAGATCTTGAAAGGTATTAAGCCCAGGCTTATGGTTCCTTTGAAGCGGATGCCGGGTTGTTGGGTGGAAGAGTTACCATCTGTATTATGGAGTATAAACACCACCCCAAACAGATCCACGGGTTATACACCTTTCTTCATGGTTTACGGGGCTGAGGTTGTCCTCCCAAGTGATATTCGTCATGACTCGCCCCGGGTTGCCAATTATGTTGAAGCGGACAATGAGCAAGTGTGTCAAGAGGCGTTGGACCTGTTAGATGAGAAACGGGACATGGCTTTGGCTCGGTCGGTGGTTTATCAACAAGACCTGCGGCATTATCACAGCCGCCGGGTTAAAACACGAACATTTCAAGAAGGCGACTTAGTGCTTCGGCTCATCCAGGATCAGACCGATATGCACAAGTTATCCCCGCCTTGGGAAGGACCCTTTGTGGTCAGCAAAAATCTGCACAACGGATCTTACTACCTCATTGACGTTCGAGAAGACTCACGCAGTTCTGAGGAGGAGACCCGGCGGCCATGGAACATAGCTCTCCTTCGTCCTTACTACACCTGAGCCATAGGCTTTCCTTATGTACATATTATGACAATGTATATATTATGATCAATATAATAAACCGGCATCCTTGCTAAAAGCAGGGCCTTTGTCGTTCTTCCAAAAATTTCTTGGTTACAAGGGGGCTTCTGCTCTCAAAGCGATGACTCACCTTATCCATTAAACCGGCTATCATGCCACAACATAGCTTGGGAGCTTCACACCCAAGGGGCCAAAGAGAGTCTGGATGTTATGCACAGCTCAAACATAGGCACCCATTGAGCACAACTCACAAAGTTACTTAGGGGCTCTTTTGTGCAAAAGCCACAAAGAGCTTGAAGGGACCCTTGTAATTGGGTATCGACCCATGGCTTGGAAGCCTGGTGTATTCACCTAAAACCCCGGGTTAACCTGCCTTCATCAAGTAAGCCACTCCTATCCAGGTAATCCTAGCACGACCCGCCGAACGTTTGACAAGTCAATCTTATACAAGACCCTGAACTTGTCAAAGTTAAAATGGCGTTTGGTTAGTTGGAGGCCCATCTTAAAAGGCTTTGCAAAATGCTTTAACTTAGTGGCCTGGCAGCCCATGAAAATCCTCGAATTTGGGCATGGCAGCCCTTGAAAAGCCTTGACTACATGGTTTCTTGTTTGCTTTTCTTGCTAAAGTTTTCACCTTTCTTGATGACTTTTTTTAAACCGGTGTTCTTTTGACCCGGTGTGGCTTTTCAGTCATGATGTTAACCCGGTGTTTGTTAACCCGGCTTGGCTTTTAGCTATAAGTTGTCAGTCCATCTCATCAAACCGGTGTTCGTTAACCCGGCATGGCTTTGACTATACGTCGCCAGTGTGATCATCTGGTGTTCATTATAACCCGGCATGACTTATTCATCCTATCATCATAGGGTAAGGGTCTTAATAAGCTCAAAAATTTGGGTTTCCACCCTTACTAAGTGATTCCACATCACAGGTATGAGTTACTTCATATTTATTCCGCTTTGGTCATTAACCAGGCTTTATCTTGGGCACTTTGACCCGTCCAGCGGTAAACCGCCAGGACAACTCTTTTACATGCAGACACAGGGATTGCATAAATATTATAGATATATAAGCCAGCATTGAAATCAGCATGGCGGATCAAGCAAAGTATGTCACAGTGCACGCTAGCAGCAGATCAAAGTATTTTAACTAGCCTATTACAAGGCGCTTCAAGGCCCAAAATATGGACTTGTTATTTCCACATATCAAAAGTTCATGACGCATCAACCAGACTGCCGGATCAAGATTCATCACCATGTTGACGAGATGTTGATGGATCATCTGGCATCGGTTCAGCCTCCTCTTCTTCATCCAGTAGCTGGAAGTCAGTGGTGGTATAGTCAATTCGGGTTAAAGCCTGAAAGACAGCCTCTTCACTTATAAGTTCAGCTGGATCAACATCAGGGGCGTAAGTGTGCTTACGGATTGGCGGAATAAGATTCTGCACTTCCGGTATGACAGTGTCAACCTGTTTGTTGTTGGCATCATAGAAGGACCGGTGAACCGTCAAGTTAGCTTCTTCTGCCAGTTGACTCGCCAGAGGGCGCATCTCCCTTGTCACAGCTTTGAGGGTGTCATTGTCAAACTCTGCCCCATTCTCTTGTTCACTGGGGAAGCCCTTGGCAATATCCACCGGATCAAGGTCAGCTATCCATGCTTTAGCTCGGGTAAGTGCCAAAAAAGCGCCAGCCCTGGCAGCAGATCGATTCATCTCTTCTATTTGTGCCGGTGTTATGGATAACTTTGCTAGAGTATCCTTGATCAAAGTGGGGGTCGGATTGTTGTATGAAGCTGCACAGATAACCCGTTGAGCACCGGTATATAGTTGTTCAATCAAAGTGTATGCTGCCTTCAGCTTCATCCGCATATCAGAGCCCAGATGAGCAATGGGCTACCTATAACGGTTTAAGAATTTCATGTTAAACCGGCAAATTACCAATATGGTCATTCAAGAAGTCTTGTCAAAACTACTTACCAAACACTGCAGAAGTCATTGCATTCACTTGGCGCTTCAACCCAGAGAGCTCTTCCGCCACCGGTTTAAGGGCTGATTCGGCGTCTTCTGCTCGCTTCAGCAATGCATTTTTCTCGGTCTCCCAGTTGGCACGCTCCATCTTGAACCCTTCTTTGAGCTGCTCCATAGCTGCCAAAGCGGTTTTCAGTTCATATGTTGCCTTGGACGTTTTTGTTTGTTGGGTCTTGAGGTTCTCTTGGTGATTTATATCAGCCTTCCACAGAAAAATGAGGAGCATGTTAGTAATTTATTCAAAGTCCCAAGCATATAACAAGTTGTACACTTGGCACTTGGGGGCTAATGCGGATTGCTTCTTTATTACTGATTGTTTAAAAGTCCCAAGGATCAATACAAGTTTTAATCTTGGCACTTGGGGGCTAATGTGTGTTTGACCCAAAAAATACACAAGGAAAGCCAACAAGGTACAGTAGGGAATATAAAAGTCCTGCTTTGTCTTCACAAGACAAACCATCCCTTGGGGGCTACAAAGTCAAACTGTTCTTTATCTTTAAAGACCCGGTTTATCTTTCAAAGATAAACCGGCCCTTGGGGCTACAAAATACAAGGAATGGACAGAATAAAGATGGTGTTTTGAAAATTACCTCATAGCGTTCCTTCATTAGATTCACCAAACCGGCTTCATAATCTCGGCTGGTGTAAAGCCGGTTCAAGAATCCGGAATGAAGGTCTTGAGTAGAAAGATCAACATAGGCTGACAAATCGGTCTTCCCCTTCCCCTTGCTCATAGCAGCAAATTCGTCCTTAGCAGTGTGCTTTGATAAAGCAACTGGATTGCCGGGGGCGGTATAAGCAGTACCAGTGACAACAACGTCATCATAATCCTTGGTTGGGCTCGGTGGATTGACCTTGTCTTTAGCCGGGCTTGGCGGTTTGATAGCAGGGCTTGGCGGATTGGCAGCAGGGCTTGGCGGATTAGCATCTGAACCCAGCGGATCAGCAATCGGACTTGGAGGCGTGGCATGTGGACTTGATGTTTCAATATGTGTTTCCGGATCAGCCTCCGGCGGATTGGCATCAGCAGCTGGATCTTGTGGAGCAGACTCATCCATGACATTATCAGTATCTTCGCCAGCATTATCTGGGGTCTTCTCCGGATCAACATCGTCAGAGGGACCGCTGGTCTTGGCTTTCTTACTCAATCGAGCTTTGGCACTGCAACATCAAAATAAAGATTAGTATGATAAACCGATGCATGAAGAGACAAACCAACAAATGATGCACTTACCCAGCGACGGTCTTGAGGGGAGGCAGCTTTGTTGTTCATGAACCGCCAGACGAATTAGAAGACGCCTGGTAATTTGGATCAGACGGATTAAGTGGGTATCGGAAGAAACCCTTCAAAGGATAACGTTTTTTGGGAGAGCAAGTAACCTCTGGACGATGCTTCCGGATTGGTGTATCCGGTAAACCGGAAGAAGTGACTTGCTGGCCACTGTGTCGGGTTGTGTGGCGCTCTTCAGGTTGCTATTTCTCTAAAGAAAATTTTGGATCCAAATAAGCAAGAGGGTGAGAGCGTTTCACTTTCCGAACTGCACGGCGAAATCTTTGAACCGGCACAAGATCTGAACCGGAGGAGAGAGAGATTACCTCAACATGGTCCGCACGGCTGACCTCCGCATCATCCTAATGATAGTCGTTGTTAATAAGATGTATGAAAAGGGAGCTAAGGAAATCAAGTTCTACCTCTTGATCCAAATCTTCGGCATCTTCGGGCGGATCAGCAGCCTCGCCGGTCTTCTTCTTGGTTGATTTCTTGATAGCTTTACTCTTGGCACGAGGAGCTCTGGACGTCTTCTCTGAAGCCTTCTTTTTCCAAAAGGAGCTGTTGGCCTGGAAATATAAACAAAGGATTATTAGAACAATGTTAAAGCGTAGGCGGGTCAAGAAAATACAAGGTTAAAAGACTTACAGCTGGCGGTTTGTTGGCGGCGTAAAAAGGAGCCAGCCCGGTTTGACTGCATATGGCGATGGGTTCGTCTAACATCTTCTTTACTGATTCGGTGACTTCGTCATTGGTCACCTCTATCTCAGTAAACCGTTGAGGATCGTTGGAGTTGCCGGTGTACTCATGCATTAATCCAGAGCGGCGACTTAAGGGCAGGATGTGCCATTTAACCCAGCAGCGGGCAAGATCAACGCCAGTTAATCCATTGGCCATAAGGGCTCGGAGCTTGGCGAGTTGAGGGACATAAGTTTGCCTCTCTCTGGTAGTTAAACATTTAGGTAACAGGTGGCCATTGCTAAGCCGGTGAGGACGGTAACCCGGCAAGGGATTCTCTTCAGCAGGGGCAGTGTTTTGACAGTAGAACCAAGTTTGGTTCCAGTCTTTGGGATGACTGTGGTGTGATGCATGTGGGAAATCAACCTCTTTCCTCTTCTGGATTGATACCCCACCAAGTTTTGTGTTAGGGCCATCAGAAAACTCGGTTCGACGGTTTAAGTGGAAGAAGTCCCGGAACAGCTCGACAGATGGTTCCTCTTGAAGGTAAACTTCACAAAACACTTGAAAGTTGCATATATTTGATACAGAATTTGGGCCAATGTCTTGCGGATGGAGTTGAAAGCTAGCAAGGACATCCCAGAAAAATTTTGATCCGGGAGGGCTGAAGCCCCGGTCTAAGTGCTGCATAAAAACAATAACTTCGCCATCCTGAGGCTCAGGAGGGCACTCAGGGCCAGGAACTCGCTAGTGAAGGACATTTTTTGATGCTAAAGCGCCCGTCACTACATATCCATTGATCTGCGTTTCCGTGATCCGGGACGGAACCCAGTTGCAAGCGACAAATTGCTTGGTCATCTTGAACAGCAAACTGTAAAGGTAAAATGAAGGCCGGTTTACGATTGACGGTTTGAGAAGTATTAGTTGGTGTTAAACCGGAAAATTTGATCAAGGCATATGTGTGAGGTAAACCGGAAGCTGCTATTCAGATCAAACTGGCGGTTTAAAGCGAGGGCTAATGATAGGTGGCGGATTACCGACTGCTAAAAGTTTAAACCGCCCTTAGGTGGAGGAGACAGAGATGAAAATTTGCTAAGTGTTGGTAGAAACAGGTTTCACACAAGGATGAAATTTATTTGGATCTACCATGCTTCAGTAAAGAAAAATTACTGCGACTTATAATGGCGTTAAGCAAGAACAGAGAAGGTCGTGCGCTCTACAAAAGAAAGGGAAGATCTACTAGTACTAAAAATGGATGCAGAGTAACTACCGCACGAGATTTGCGCTACTATTGGATCGAAGTAACCACGGCAGAAGGAAAAACAAAGAACTAAGAAGGAAAAATGAAGAACTGTACAGACGAACTCATGAACCCTAGTATAGATCTAACGATGCGGGAAAGAGGAAACTTACCAGTGCAGATCTACTGCGGAGGGATGCGGCGAACTCTGGTCCATTTCAGGATGATGCAGCAGCCTTTGTCGATGCAGTTCTCAAGGGTCGAGGGCGGCGGCGGAGCTTCAGAGCTTGGGCGTCGCGAGGAAGAAGAAGGCACGAAAGGGGAAGAAAGAAAAGGACCCTCGGGCTTTATTTATAAGGAGAAAGAGATAAAGGGCAGGCGCAAGAATCGACGAGCCTGAAGTGGCAGAGAGGGCGCGGCTGTCGCCTCGATTTTCGGGATATCATTAAATGAGGGGAATCTTTTTAATCTTTTTTTATGCAGAGATGATGTTATGATGGGCCGTTACTGTGTCCAGAGGATGACGTCACGGCGGTTTAATAAAGTTTACAGGAAGTGAACATGGCGGTTTACGAGAATATAAGGAGATGTTTACAAGATTTCTTTGAAGTGTTGAAGATTGACATGAACAGGTTCAAATCAATCTGGGGCCTAATGTTGGGGATATAACTACTGAGTGTAAACCGGCCAGGAGGGCCCGGTTCACCCTCGACTATGTTGAAGCCCATGAAGATCCAGAAGATGGCGCTTTACTAATGAAGCTTAGAGGCCCGGAGCCCAAGAGCGGATTAGGGCCCATAGTGGTAAACCACCATGACTATGTAACTTGTAATGTAAGTTAGGAAAGGAGAGACCGAGCCGGACACTTTGTATGAGTCGGCCTCGGGGCTTTGTAGACCGGCCGGGTGTCAACCTATGTATATAAAGGGACGACCCGGCGGCGGTTCAGGGACAAGAAACAACAACTCAAGACTCAAGCAAGCGTATTCGCTCCCTGGTCATCGAAACCCAATCAATCCCATCACAACTAGACGTAGGCTTTTACCTTCATCGAAGGGGCCGAACTAGTATAAAACTCCCGTGTCCCTTGTCCGGTTTAACCTCTTCAAGCTAACTCGTTGCGATGGCTCCACGACTAAGTCCTTTCATGAGGACATCTGACGTGTTAATTCCACGACAAGTCTTGTGAAATCAATACTGGTTTGTTGAATCTTGTTATGAAAGATCAATTCGCCGGCCTTCCTAGTGAAGATGTTGCTACCCATCTAAACAACTTTGTTGATTTGTGTGATATGCAAAAGAAGAAAGATACGGACAATGATATTGTTAAATTGAAATTATTTCCTTTTTCACTTAGAGATCGTGCTAAAGTTTGGTTTTCGTCTTTGAATAGTATTGATTCATGGAATAAGTGCAAAGATGCTTTTATCTCTAAATATTTTCCTCCCGCTAAGATCATCACTCTTAGGAACGATATTATGAATTTTAAACAACTTGATCATGAGCATGTTGCCCAATCTTGGGAAATAATGAAATTGATGATTCGCAATTGCCCTACTCATGGTTTGAATTTATGGATGATCATACAAAAAATTTATGCTGGATTGAACTTTGCTTATAGAAATCTTTTAGATTCAGCCGCGGGAGGCACGTTTATGGAAATCACTTTAGGAGATGCTACAAAACTCCTTGATAATATTATGGCTAATTACTCTCAATGGCACACCAAAAGATCTACTAATAAAAAAGTGCATGTTATAGGAGAAATTAATGTTTTGAGTGGAAAGATGGATGAACTTATGAAATTCTTTGCTACTAAGAGTGCTCCTCTTGATCCTAATGATATGCCTTTGTCTACTTTGATAGAGAATAATAATGAATCTATGGATGTGAATTTTGTTGGTAAGAACAGTTTTGGAAACAATGCTTATAGAGGAAACTTTAATCCTAGACCATTCCCTAGTAATTCCTCTAATAATTATGGAAATTCCTACAATAATTCGTATGGTAATTTTAATAGGATGCCCTCTGATTTTGAGAATAGTGTGAAAGAATTTATGATCTCTCAAAAGAATTTTAATGCCTTCCTTGAAGAAAAATTGCTCAAAGTTGATGATTTGGCTAGGAATGTTGATAGACTCTCGCTTGATGTTGATTCTTTGAAACTTACATCTACTCCTCCTAAGCATGATATCAATGAGTCTCTCAAAGCAATGATAATTTCCATTGATGAGTGGAAAGAAAGAACCGCTAGATTGCGTGCTAAGAAAGATTGCTTTATAAAAGCGTGTTCTTCTAGTTTCAATGAAAATAATGATGAAGATCTTAAAGTTATTGATGTGTCCCCTATTAGATCTTTGTTTTGCAAAATGAATCTTAATAATAATGGGACTGGACATGAGTCAACTTTAGTTAAAAGGCGTCCCAATAATTCGGAGTTTTTAGATCTTGATGCTAAATTTGGTAAAAGTGGGATTGGAGAGGTCAAAACTTTAAATAGCATTGAACCCACTATCTTGGATTTCAAGGATTTTAATTATGATAATTGTTCTTTAGAAGGTTGTATTTCCTTGTTGCAATCCGTTGTGAATTCTCCTCAGGCTTATAGTCAAAATAAAGCTTTTACCAAACATATTGTTGATGCCTTGATGCAATCTTTTGATGAAAAACTTAATTTGGAAGTTTCTATACCTAGAAAACTTAATGATGAGTGGGAACCTACTATAAAGATTAAAATTAAAGATCATGAGTGTTATGCTTTATGTGATTTGGGTGCTAGTGTTTCCACGGTTCCGAAAACTTTATGTGATATTCTAGGTTTCCATGATCTTGATGATTGCTCTTTAAATTTGCACCTTGCGGATTCCACCATTAAAAAGCCAATGGGAAGGATCAGTGATGTTCTCATTGTTGCAAATAGAAATTTGGTGCCCGTAGATTTTATCGTTCTTGATATGGATTAAAATCTTTCTTGCCCTATTATTCTTGGTAGACCTTTCCTTAGAACGATCGGCGCAATTATTGATATGAAGGAAGGGAATATTAGATTCCGATTTCCATTAAGGAAAGGCATGGAGCACTTTCCAAGAAATAAAGTCAAATTACCTTATGAATCTATTATGCGAGCTACTTATGAATTGAGTGCCAAAGATGGCACTACTTAGATCTATCCTCGCTTTTATGCCTAGCTAGGGGCGTTAAACGATAGCGCTAGTTGGGAGGCAACCCAATTTTATTTGTGTTTTTTGTTTTTGTTTCTGTTTAGTGATAAATTTTGCATCTACCTTCTATTTATATGTGTTTTTATTTTTTAATTAGTGTTTGTGCCAAGTAGAACCTATAGGATAACCTATGGTGATAGTTAATTTGATTCTCCTGAAAAACAAAAACTTTGCACGCACGAAATTAGTTTTGTTAATTCACATAAACTTGATTTTGTGTTGATTCTTTTTGATGTAGATCTATAGACAAATTTCCCAGGACTTCCTATTTTGGTAGGATTTTTAGAGTTCCACAAGTATTCGAGGGTTACAGATTGCTACAAATTGTTCTGTTTTTGACAGATTCTGTTTTTCGTATGTTGTTTGCTTATTTTGATGCATCTATGGCTAGTATTAAGTGGTATGAACCATATAGAACTTGGAATACAGTAGGTTTAACACCAATATAAATAAAGAATGAGTTCATTACAGTACCTTATGTGGTGGTTTTGCTTCTTTCACTAACGGAGCTTATGAGATTTCCTGTTGAGTTTTGTGTTGTGAAGTTTTCAAGTTTTGGGTAAAGATTTGATGAACTATGGAATAAGGAGTGGCAAGAGCCTAAGCTTGGGGATGCCCATGGCACCCCAAGATATTCAAGAATAGCCAAAATCCTAAGCTTGGGGATGCCCCCAGAAGGCATCCCCTCTTTCGTCTTCGTTTATCGGTAACTTTACTTGGAGCTATATTTTTATTCGCCACATGATATGTGTTTTGCTTGGAGCATCTTGTGCGATATTAGTATTTGATTTTTAGTTTTCCACAATCATCCTTGATGTACACACCTTTTTGGAGAAGCCCACTTGATTGAAATTTATTAGAATACTCTATGTGCTTTGCTTATATCCTTTGAGCTAGATAGTTTTGCTCTAGTGCTTCACTTATATCTTTTAGAACAACGGCGGTGGCTTAATTTTGTAGAAATTACTAGTCTCTCATGCTTCACTTATATTATTTTGAGAGTATCTTAGAACATCATGGTATTTGCTATGGTTATAAAATTGGTCCTAGAATGGTGGGCATCCAAGTTGGGTATAATAAAAACTATCATAGGAAGTGAATTGGATGCTATGATCAATTTGATACTTGATAATTGTTTTGAGATATGGAGGTGCTGATATTAAAGTCATGCTATTTGGGTGATTATGAATTTAAAGAATGCTTGTGTCGAAGTTAGCAAGTCACGTAGCATGCACGTATGGTTAAAGTTGTGTAACAAATTTGAAACATGAGGTGTTCTTAGATTGTGCATCCTTATGAGTGGCGGTCGGGGACGAGCGATGGTTTTTTCCTACCAATCTATCCCTCTAGGAGCATGCGTGGAGTGCTTGGTTTTTGATGACTTCTATATTTTTGCAATAAGTATATGAGTTCTTTTGGCTAATGTTGAGTCCATGGATTATATGCACTTTTACCTTTCCATCATTGCTAGCCTCTTCGGTACCGTGCATTGCCCTTTTCTCACCTTGAGAGTTGGTGCAAACTTCGCCGGTGCATCCAAACCCCGTGATATGATACACTCTATCACACATAAACCTCCTTATATCTTCCTCAAAACAGCCACCATACCTACCTATTATGGCATTTCCATAACCATTCTGAGATATATTGCCATGCAACTTTCCACCGTTCCGTTTATCATCATGACACACATTACATTTGTCATTGCATGATCATGTAGTTGACATCATATTTGTGGCAAGGCCACTTTGCATTATTTTTCATACATGTCACTCTTGATTCATTGTCCATCCCGGTACACCGTCGGAGGCATTCATATAGAGTCATATCTTGTTCTAGTTTTGAGTTGTAATTCATGAGTTGTAAATCAATAAAAGTGTGATGATCATCATTATTAGAGCATTGTCCCCAAATAGAAAAAAAAAGAAAGGCCAAAAAGAAAAAGAAAAAGAAAGGCCAAATAAAAAAAGGAAAAAAAAGAAGAAAGGCCAAAAAAAGGAAAGGCCCAAAAAAGAAAATAAAGAAAATAAAGAAAAAGGGGGCAATGTTACTATCTCTTTTCCACACTTGTGCTTCAAAGTAGCACCATGTTCTTCATATAGAGTCTCATATGTTGTCACTTTCATATACTAGTGGGAATTTTTCATTATAGAACTTGGCTTGTATATTCCTATGATGGGCTTCCTCAAAATGCCATAGGTCTTCGTGAGCAAGCAAGTTGGATGCACACCCACTAGTTTTCTTTTGTTGAGCTTCGATACATTTATGGCTCTAGTGCATCCGTTGCATGGCAATCCCTACTCCTCATGTTGACATCAATTGAGGGGCATCTCCATATCCCGTTGATTATCCTCGTCAATGTGAGACTTTCTCCTTTTTGTCTTCTCCACACAATCCCCATCATCATATTCTATTCCACCCATAGTGCTATATCCATGGATCACGCTCATGTATTGCGTGAAAGTTGAAAAAGTTTGAGATTATTTAAGTATCAAACAATTGCTTGGCTTGTCATCAGGGGTGTAGAATTTGGGGGCATTTTTGTGTGACAAAAATGAAGCATAGCCTAACTATATGATTTTTGTAGGGATGAACTTTCTTTAGCCATGTTATTTTGAGAAGACATGATTGCTTTGATTAGTATGCTTGAATTATTACTATTTCTTATATTAATATGAACTTTTATTTTGAATCATTTGGATCTGAACATTCATGCCACAATAAAAAAAATTACATTGAGAATTATGCTAGGTAGCATTCCACATCAAAAATTCTATTTTTATCATTTACCTACTCGAGGATGAGCAGGAATTAAGCTTGGGGATGCTTGATACGTCTCCAACATATCTATAATGTTTTATTGTTCCATGCTATTATATTACCCGTTTTGGATGTTTATGGGCTTTACTTTACACATTTATATCATGTTTGGGACTAACCTACTAATCGGAGGCCCAGCCCGTATTGTTGTTTTTTTGCCTATTTCGGTATTTTGAAGAAAAGGAATACCAAACGGAGTCCAAACGGAATGAAACGTTCGGGAGCGTGATTGTTGGAACGAACGTGATCCAGAGGACTTGGAGTGCAAGTCAAGAAGCAGTCGAGCCGGCCACGAGGGTGGAAGGCGCGCCCACCCCTACAGGGCGCGCCCCCTATCTTGTGGGCCCCTCGAGTGGCCACCGACCTACTTCTTCCCCCTATATATACCCACGTACCGCAAGAACATCCAGGGAGCCAACGAAAAACTATTTCCACCGCCGTAACCTTATGTATCCGCGAGATCCCATCTTGGAGCCTTAGCCGGTGCTCTGTCGAAGGGGGAATTGACCACGGAGGGCTTCTACATCAACACCATAGCCCCTCCGATGAGTTGTGAGTAGTTTACCACAGACCTTTGGGTCCATAGTTATTAGCTAGATGGCTTCTTCTCTCTTTTTGGATCTCAATACCATGTTCTCCTCGATCTTCTTGGAGATCTATTCTATGTAACTCTTTTTGCGGTGTGTTTGTCGAGATCTGATGAATTGTGGGTTTATGATCAAGTTTATCTATGAGAAATATTTGAATCTCCTCTGAATTCTTTTATGTATGATTGAGTTATCTTTGCAAGTCTCTTCGAATTATCAGTTTGGTTTGGCCTACTAGATTGATCTTTCTTGCAATGGGAGATGTGCTTAGATTTGGGTTCAATCTTGCGGTGTCCTTTCCCAGTGACAGCAGGGGCAGCAAGGCACGTATTGTATTGTTGCCATCGAGGATAAAAAGTTGGCGTTTATATCATATTGCATGAGTTTATCCCTCTACATCATGTCATCTTTCTTAATGCGTTACTCTGTTCTTATGAACTTAATACTCTAGATGCATGCTGGATAGCGGTCGATGTGTGGAGTAATAGTAGTAGATGCAGGCAGGAGTCAGTCTACTTGTCACGGACGTGAATGTCTATATACATGATCATGCCTAGATAATCTCATAATTATTTGCTTTTCTATCAATTGCTCGACTGTAATTTGTTCACCACTGTAATACTTATGCTATCTTGAGAGAAGCCACTAGTGAAACCTATGGCCCCCGAGTCTATATTTTATCATTTAAGCTTTCAATCTACTTTTATTTGCATCTTTACTTTTCCAATCTATATTATAAAATACCAGAAATATATTTATCTTATCATACTATCTCTATCAGATCTCACTTTCGCAAGTGGCCGTGAAGGGATTGACAACCCCTTTATTGCATTGGTTGCGAGTTCTTTGTTTGTTTGTGTAGGTGCGTGGGACTTTTGAGGAGCCTCCTACTGGATTGATACCTTGGTTCTCAAAAACTGAGGGAAATACTTACGCTACTATTGTTGCATCACCCTTTCCTCTTCAAGGAAAACCAACGCAAGCTCAAGACGTAGCAGGGGGTATGCGGGCTTGCGGGTGAGAAAAGGCAAGAGGGGGAAGGCTACACGGGCTTGCTGGTGCGCTGGGTCTGCTAGCGTGCAGGAAAATGGGGCCGGTCTGGAGGCCGAGGCCCAGGTGGGCTGTGCTGCTGCTGGGCTGCCTGCTGCTGCTTTTCTTTTCTTTTCTGCAAACAGAAAATAAGGCAAGAAAAGCACAGAGAGATAGGAGAAGATCTAGGGAGAGATAAAAATATGACTAGGGTCTTGGAATTTTGTAGTATTTGAATTAATTGCCTTGGGAATTTTTAGAGGTAGAAAAAGAAAACAAGTTTGAATAGAATTAAAACTTGAGGCATTTTTGAACCCAACCAAAACAACTCCAAATAGAATGAAACTTGACAGGGAGGTAAGTGCCAGGGTCTAGCTTTTATAGGGAAAGATGAACATTAAATGGAGAAGGGAAAAGTGGTACTTGCAAAACTAGAAAGAAGAAGGAAGGGAGAAGTGATGGTGCATGGATCACCCATGGGTCATGCAACAAAATAACATGCATGAAAAACACAATGCACATGATGAGGATAAGAGTGCAAGATGACACCAAGCACAAAGCAACATATGATGAGGCCATGATGCAACAATGATGGCAAAAAGAAATATGACAAGAATAGGAAGGCAATGCAATATGAAACAAAACAAAACCCGAAATGGAGACACAAAGATGGAACCACTTGGAATTGATCATGACAATGTTGGATACAATGCCAAATATGGAAGTTTACATCTGGGGTGTTACATGCATGGACCATCGTTCTTAGCAAGCTCACGGAGCATGTACTTGTCTCCGGTCATATGATTAGTACATCCACTATCGAGAATACATTCTTTCCCTTTGGCCATGTAACCACGAAGGTTATCCATAAGACCAAAATGTCTCATTGACTCCTCAAGGTCAAAGGCACTATCTTCATCCTCATCATAATATCCATGCTCAATGTCATCATGTGGTTGATCATTACCTAGGGCAAGTAATTCATTAGATTTATGACCATGACAATGTGCATGTTTATGAATTCTAATGATTTGTGAATAATGCTACTAATGACTATAACATTTCCTGTGGCACACATAAGGTCACAGAGCTCAAATAGACATTCATCAAACTTAGGATCAATAGGGTTCATATTTTGAAAAGCAATGGACGTTTGAAGAATCTCATCTAGATTTTTCAAGGAATAATTTGGAAAGCGCTCCTCAAGATATTTCCATATAGTATAACCACATTCAAAGGTAGGTAAGCATACAAGCAAATTTCTAGGCAATCCTCTCATGATAAGATCAATGGTTCTAAGATTGTGAGTCATGTCAAGATACTCATCGGGGGTAGGATGTTAACGATCAATAGGAGGCACATAACGGCTAGTAATATACTTGTTCAAATCATATTCATTGAAATTCTCAAGCATATCATTCTTCCAAGAACTATAGAACTCTCTGTCAAGCATAGGCACTCTATGTCTAATACTCTCGATCATGGACTCATCCATCTTCCCCCAATGGTGATTAAACCAAAGCAATGGAGACCAATGCTCTAATACCAATTGAAAGGATTGATAAGAGGGATCTAGAGGGGGCGTGATTAGACCCTCAACAAGAAAAAGTAGCAGTTTTTCAAGTTAAGGACGATTTTGAGCACAACTTTAAGCATTCACAATACATTTCAAGCAAGCATGACAAGAGATATGCAGCGGAAAGAGTAAAGCATGCTAATTGCAATAAAGTAAAGGGGTGGGATCAGAGTGTGCAAACGCAATGAAGACACGGAGATTTTTGGTGTGGTTTCGATGGGTGGCGTTATCATACATCCACATTGATGGAGACTTCAACCCACGAAGGGTAATGGTTGCGCAATTCAATGGAGGGCTCCACACACGAAGGGTCCATGAAGAAGCAACCTTGTCTATCCCACCATGGCCATCGCCCATGAAGGACCTGCCTCCTCTGGTAGATCTTCACGAAGTAGGCGATCTCCTTGCCCTTACAAACTTCTTCGTTCAACTCCACAACTTGACAGAGGATCCCAAGCGACACCTAACCAATTTAGGAGACACCACTCTCCAAAAGGTAATAGATGTTGTGTTGATGACGAACTCCTTGCTCTTGTGCTTCAAATGATAGTATCCCCAACGCTCAACTCTCTCTCTCTCTCTCTCTCTCTCATATTTGGATATGGTGGAAAGATGATTTGAATGGAGAGCAACTTGGGAAAGGCTAGAAATCAAGATTCTTGTGTTAGGATTTGAATATCTTGATCTCAACACATGAGTAGGTGGTTCTCTCTCAGAAAATGTATGGTGGAAGTGTAGGCACGTTCTGATGGCTCTCTCTAATATGGAGAAGGGGTGGAGGGGTAAATATAGCGTCCACACAAAATCCAACCATTACACACATTTGACCCAACACGGTGAGACTGAATAGATGAACTCAGTGAGATCGATTAGTTCAAAATGTGAACGCTAGGAATCTTGGTGGGACCGTCTGGAACATCTTGGTGGGACCGATGTGCTAGGGCTTAGAGCAAACCTTATCTCGGTGGCGCCGATTGCATCAACTCAGTGAGACCAAAGTGAAGCAATAGGGCAATAGAGAATTGGTCAAGCCATCTCGGTGAGACCGATCACAATTTCGGTGAGGCCGAAATAAATGTAACTAATAACAAGAAGTTGGGAAGGCCATCTTGGTGAGATCGAGATCCGTATCGGTGTGACCGAACTGTTGGGGTTTCTGGCTGTGGCTATGTCATATGAACTCGGTGGCTCCAGATAGGATGAATCGGTGGGGCCGGGTTGCAGTTTAGGATTTTGATATATTTGGATGGAGAAGGTGGTTGAGGGTTTTGGAGGAATATCACTAAGCATTTGAGGAAGCAAGACATTAAGAAACACCTCATCCCCTTTTAATAGTATTGGCTCTCCTATGGACTCAATGTGATCATGGATTACTAAAACAAAGATGAAGAGTCTTGAGATTTTGCCAATATGTGTCCTTAGCATTTTGTGGGTGGATCCACATTCTCTTGTCCTTTCCATGCCATTGTTGAACTTGTCTGAAACACACTAGATAGAAGCATTAGTCCAACAAGAGATATGTTGACATTAATTAACAAAATCACCCAGGGAGCACTTGTGCTTTCAGCAGGCCACTTAACATTACAACATATAACCATATCATACATAAACTCATTATCATGACAAAGGCTATACCACATCATATGCATACCCTGCAAAACCAATAGGCGTTCTCTAATTGGTTTTAGAAAAAAATTAGTTATGTGGTTAACCAGTTTTAACAAGTAACACTAGCTACCCATGTCCACAATTAAGGCGACGATTCTTGATGCTAGATAAGTTTCAGGGTGTGTGAAACAAGAGACTTAATTAAAAATCTCTAGCACCACACTAAACTTCAACAAATAAGTGTGACCCCCTAGAAGATCATCTATCTTCGGGACCCTCGTGTGTACGCCAGAACCGAACCTTGTAAGAAGCGACACCATCTCGTCGATGAATTGAACCGAAGCAACACTCAAGGGAAGCATAGCAAGAAAATTAACCCTCACAGCCACATGTGATCTAGAACGCAACTTGCATCTACTCATAAAACCGTTCATGATGCCACTTTTGGGAAACTAGTAGAAAACAAAAAAATCACATCTACGATCACCCACGATCAATATGAAGACGCATAACGGGTTTGGTTCACGATCATTACCATCATCGAGTTGCAGCAAAAGAAGAACTTGTTGTCGTAGATCATACTTAGAGTCCCTTATACCACCCATCAATGATCCCTCGAACTGAAGACCAAAAGCATGGCCTCTCTACTTGGTTGCAAGCATGCAACCTTCATGATCCGGCAGTGCTTTGCCGTCTAGAGCTATTCATCACCGGAGAATTAGAGGGAGGAGATTAGAACCACACTGTTCTTATAATTATGAGGACAAGAGGATTAGCCAAGCTCTAATTAGTCAGCTAGGACTAACTGGAACAAGAACTATAAGAATTAGAGGAGGCTCCAAAATTGTATATCCAATAGAGCAAAAAAACCTAGTATATATAGGTTGGAGGAGGAGGAGAGGGCAGCCACCAAGGAGGGAAAGTCCCTCCTTGGGGCGTTGGCCAAGGGGAAGGAGTTGGACTCCTCCCCTAGTCCAATTTGGCCCCCCTATATGGCAAGGGGAACGCCACTTCCTTATGGGCCCTTATGGCCCATAACTCCTTCCACCTCTTGGCCTTTGAAGGCCCATTGATATTTAATTAAATATAAAATGTCCTAAATACCTCTAGACCATTATATATATTAACATCTCCAGAAAACATTTCCCACCAATATATAATTTATTGGTCATACCCGGTATTACCCGATACTATGTGAAACCCTTCCGGTGACCAAAAACGCTTCCGGGTCCTCTCGAAACTATTATGAATAAACATGAAATAATTCGGAAAATATATTCTCATGTCTCTTGTCCTACTAACACTCAGCAAATCGTGATTGCCTTAAGCTTGTGACCCCGTAGGTTCGGTAACTCACAGACATAGACGTTCGTCCAATGACCGACAGCGTGACCGTGGACGCCCATATCGATCCCTGTGAGTACACGAATGATATTTGAGTGAACCTTTGGTTATAATGTGATGTTACCTTTGCTTTGCAATAGTTTGCAAAACCTAGGATGCATCGTTATCTTCCTGAGTTATCACCATGCTCACTATACCGAAATCCTTGGTACCAATTTTGTTCTTCTTTCTCGTTATTGTGTTCTGACATCCCCATGGCCAAGTCACATGTGTATGGACAGATGATGGTTGATGCCATCACACCTAGGGGGGCTAAGAATATCTCTTCATTGTCAGAGGAGCAAATCTCACTCTCGAGCTATCCGGTCACTTGTCAAACTTTCCGATGAACCTATAAGTTGTTGTTATGATCACCGTGTTACAGGTGACGTCTGAGCAACCCCAAATTCCATCGTATGGTAAGAATTGACCACGATAATCTCATGGTCTAAGGAGTAATATCACACATTAACACTCTATGTTATTACAATTGAATGAAGACCATATTAACTCAATTCATAACAAACAAGATTGGGTCGATTCAATATGATCGTTCTTCTAACATCATAATCTCAATGTTGTATTAGGATCATCATTACACTTGACGATATCCTAAGATCCGGAAAAAGTGATCACCAACAACACTTGAGCTAGTCTTATAGGCAAGCCTAGGAACCTTTTCCATTTACCATTTATGATCCCACACGTGCATATGAGTTTTCAACTAAATCACATATTCCAGGATCATACCAGTTATAGCATAGGATATAAACTCCTTAATTATGAATATGCAAATATGTCAATACAAATATTATTGCCTCTAGGTCATATTTGCAACACATACATAACTATAAAATTATGCATAAGAAAGGATTCGATAGATTCAAAATAGTTCAATGAATAATCTAATCATAAACCCAAAATTCATCAGATCCCAACAAACACACCGCAAAAGATTACATCAGATTGATCTTAGAGAAGATCATTGTATTGAAGATTAAAAGAGAGAGAGAAAGCCATGTACCTACTGCTATGGACCCATAGGTCCTGTAGAAACTACTCACACATCATCAAGGAGGCAGCAAGGTTGATGAAGATAACCTCCCCAATGATTTCCGCCTCCTGTGGAGTACCAAAAAAGGGCTCCAGATGAGATTGCGGAAGAATAGAGGTTTGCGGCAGCTTAAGAATTGTTTCGGGTCCCACTCCGAGTGTTTCAGAATATATGTGAATTTATAGGCCAAGAATTAGGTCAATCGAAGCTACGTGGGGCCCACAAGTCAACGGGTGGCGTCCACCTGGCTTGTGGGGGGCACGTGGGTCTTTTTGTCCTCCCCGAAGCTTCTAGGGTCTCTTACATTCCAGAAAATATCATTGTAAAGTTTCATCGTGTTTGGACTTCGGTAGGTATGGTTTTTCTGCGAAACAAAAACATGTAGAAAACATGAGCTGGCACTAAGCACTACTTAATAGGTTAGTCAATAAAAATAATATAAAATGGCATATAAAGCATACAAAAGTAATAATATAATAGCATGAAATAATCAAAATTATGGATACATTGGTGATGTATCAGCCACACGCACTACCAAAGTAGCTAAATGTATAGAAGAATGTGGCATAGAAAGACAACTGAGAAAGGCCACACGCACACTACTGTTCTTTGTCTTGATGGCAACACATTGAAACACTTTCCCACTAACAACCCTAGCCCACACACCCTAACCACTTACCAACAAAGCCCACCAAGTGGCAATATATTCTTTGAATAACCACTTCATGCAAAATCCCTTGCAATATATTCAGACCAATCCATCAACCAAAAAATTGCAGTGTTCTTCACCACTGAACTCTGATTCAAGAACTAAAGGCTATGTCAATTGCATATACTATCTTGCATGTTTTCATTTGTCTTTTCCCCTCCAAATGATAATTTTCTACTTGCCAAAAGACACGAGAATGCAAGAAAAAAGGTCCTGCAGAAATAAGGTGAGAGAAATGCATCCTGTTATAGCCTTACATGTGAAGAGAAATAAGCATTTTGTAGTATGCATATATGGTAAACTACAATCTTCAGATAACCACATTGGGCGATCCTTTACAATCAATTCAACTGACTAATCGGTCAATTCGACACCGAACAGTAAAGGATAAACACAAGTTACTAAAAACTTTTGAACCACAGATGCCTTGTACTTAATCCATATAATGAGACCCACGAGGTAATGCAGAATAAAAATAGTAGCTCTATATCTTAACCAAACCACAGTGCAAATATTTTCCACAAATATCACAGTGAGTAGGATAAGAACAACATGATAAAAACAGCAGCTCTGCATCTTAATCGGCAATTCATCCCTACCTTGTCTCCCTGTCTGCCGCCACCTCCTCATGGATCTCACCACCGGTAGCACACCGCAATCGGCCAGCCAGCAATCAACACCAAACGCACATTGGCACCAAACAACGATCTCCATGCCTTCGTCCCGCCCGTCTTCCCCAGTACTTTTTTTGCTGGTGTTCCCCAATCCTTCTTGATCATCCTCCTTGTTGCCAGAACCACCAGCAGCTCCTTGATCCTGCTGCTATGGTCCATGCTCGATCTACTCCTCGTGGTGCACTAACGCCCTTATCCACGAGACAAGGGGGAAAATAAGAGGGAGGGCAGAGATAGAGTGGGGGGAGATAGAGGCAAACCTGAACCACCTCAACTTCCCTGCTCTTGATGCTCCGTCCAGCGAGCCTTCTTCCACGGCCGACCCCGCCAGCATTCGTGCCTGCACGACCTCCTTGCTCCTGTTGTTCCGGCTGACGAGCCTCCCTCCACGGCAGATCCCGCCCGCATTTGCCGTTGCACCAACCCTTGCTGATTTTCCTCGCAGGCCCGGATCTTCTTCCCAGCCCCGACCCGTGCGTTGCCAGGGGGCCAAGAAACGGGTGCGGTGGCTGTGGGAGGGGGAGGAGGAGTGAGGAGTGGACGGCTGCATCGGGGGCTAGGGTTGGTGCAGCTGTGCCCAATCGGTTGGAAGAAGGAACACGGGGCGTGCAAGGAGAGGGTCCGATCTGGATTGACGGCGACATGGAAGAGGACCGAAGGAGGCAAGCAGAGGAGAAGGTCGGCGGTGGGATCGATGATGACATGGTAGAGGAAAGGAGGAGGCGAGTGGAGAGACAGGGCCAGTGGCTGCAGGCTAGGAGAGGATCGTGGGGAACTGGGGATCGAGGGAGGGGTGCGGCGGCTCGTGGGGATCGAGGGGAAGGGGAAAGAGGGCTAGGGTTCGTTTGGCGACTGGGGTGGGAGTGGGGTGAGACACAGGTGATTGGGTGCGGGCGCGCGAAGCTGATAGGGCAAAACCAGTTGCACCTCAAAACGGGTAACCCAACCAACCAGCGTGCGGCGCGAGCCCACAAGTCATTGGACAATGAAAAAGACTGCGAGGTGAAAACTGAGTTTAACTGTTGCGAAGATCAACGGTCCAGACGAACGAAAAAAGCAAATCCGACGGCCAACGAAGGACCGATCGGGGGAGCCTTCTGGAGGTGAGTTGGCTAGCCTCATTATTGTTTTAAATGGGTATTTCTTGTTTGACAATGAGTGAGAGGTACACTTGAAAATAGGCTTCCATAGCATGCTCGAGTACAAACTACCAATTAGGAAATTGTTACATATACTGAGGATTTTGTAGGGGTTTACAATCTAAAGCGTGAACCACCACGCGCATTTCAAACAACATAGTTATCTCAAAGGAACAATAACCAACAAAATCATTGTTTGATACCAACACTAGGTATCATTCCCTTCGTTGGTTAATTTGAAATATGGTAACCTCTAGCAGCGGATGCACATTTTATAAACACT